>NW_024570577.1:0-300000 GCF_018345385.1 Vulpes lagopus | reverse complement strand
TACCCTAACCCTAACCCTAACACTAAACCTAACGTGTACCCTCACCCTAACCCTAAGCCGTCCCCAAACCCTAAACCGTACACTAACCCTAAGCCTTTCACTAAACCTAACCCGTACCCTAAACCTTACCCTAACCCGTACTCTAACGGTAACCCTAACCCTAACCCTAACCCTAACCCTAACCGTAACCCGTAACATAAACCTAACCGTAACCCTAAACCTAACCCATACACTAACCCTAACGCTAACCCGAACCCTAATCCGTTCCTAACCCTAACCCTATCCAGTACCCTAACCTTAACACTAACACTAACCCTAACCCTAACCCATACGCTAGTCCGTACCCTAACCCTAACCCTAACACGTACCCTAACCCTAACCCTAAACCTAAACAGTACCTTAACCCTAACCAGTACCGTAACCCTAAACCTAACCGTTTCCTTAACCCTAACCCTAAACCGTAACCCGTTCCATAATCACTACCCTAAACCATACACTAACCCGTACCCTACTCATACCATAACCCTAAAGCCAACCCTAAACAGTACCCTTATCCTAACCCTAACCCTAACCCTAAGCCTAAAGTATACCCCAACCCTACACCCAAACCGTACCCTACCCCTAAACCTAACTCTAACCCTAACCCGTAACCTAACCCTAAACCTAGCCTTAACCTGTACCCTAAACCTAAACCTAACCCGTTCCCAAACCCTAACCTTAAACCTAACCCTATCCCGTACCCTAACCCTAACCCTAACACTAACATTAACCCTAACCCGTACGCTAACCCGTACCCTAACCCTAACCCTATCCCTAACCCGTACACTAAACCTAAGCCTAACACTAACCCTAACCCGTACCCTAACATGAACCCTAACCCTAACAGGGACCCTAACCCTAATCCTAACCCATACCATTAACCGTACCCTAACCCTAACCCTAACCCCTACCCTAACCGTAACCCTAACACTAAACCTAACGTGTACCCTCACCCTAAACTTAAGCCGTCCTCAAACCCTACCCGTACACTAACCCTAAGCCTTTCAGTAAACCTAACCCGTACCCTAACCCTTACCCTAACCCGTACTCTAACGCTAACCCTAACCCTAACCCTAACCCTAACCCTAACCCTAACCCGTAATCCAAACCTAAACGTAACCCTAACCCTAACCCATACCCTAACACTAACGCTAACCCTAACCCTAACCCGTTCTAACATGAAACCTTCCCGTACCCTAACCCTAACCCTAACCCGTACCCTAAACCTAACCCTAAACCTAACCAGTACCTTAACCCTAACCCGTACCCTAACCCTAAACCTAACCTTTTCCTTAACCCTAACCCTAATCCGTACCCTGTCATAATCAGTTACCTACAGTACCCCTAACCTTACCCTATGCCGTACCCTAACCCACAACCGTACACAAACCCTAACACTTACACTAACCCTAACCGTACCCTAACCCTAAACCTAACTAGTACCCTAACCCTAGCCCTAACCATAACCATAACCCTAAGCGTAACCCTATCCCGTAACCTAACACTAACCCTAACCCGTAACCTAACCCTAAACCTAACCCTTATTTAACGCTGAACCATACCCTAACACTAAACAGTACCCTGACCCTAACTCTAACCTTAACCTTAACCCGTACCCTAACACTAACCCTTACCCTAACCCTAACCCGTACCCTTACCCTAACCCTAACCCTAACTCGAACACTAACCCTTACCCTAACACGTACACTAAACCTAACCCTATCCCAGCGCTATTGCTAACCCGTACCCTAACTCTAACCCTAAGACTAACCCTAACCTATACTCTAACCCTAACTGTAACCCTAATCCTAACCCGTACCCTAACTCTAAAACTAATCCTAAACATAAACAGTACCCTAATTCTAACCCTAACCTTCACCCTTAGTAGTACCCTAACCCTAACCTTTACCCGGACCCGATCCCATACCCTAAACCTAAACCTTACGCGTACCCTTACCCTAAACCTAAACCAAACCAGTACCCTAACCCTAACCCGTACCCTAATCCGTATCCTAACCCTAAACCTAACCAGTACCCTAACCCTAACCCTAACCCGTACCCTCACCCTAACCCTAAATCTAAGCCTAATCCTAACCCGTACCCTAATCCTAACCCTAATCCTAACCTTAACTTGTACCCTAACGCTAACCCTATCCCTAACCCTAACTAGTACCCTAACCCTAATCCTAACCCTAATCCCAACCCGTACACTAACTTTAACCCTAACCCTAATCCGAACCTAACTCTAAACCTAAACCAACCAGTACCCTCAACCTAACCCTAACCCGTACCGTAACCCGTACCCTAACCCTTACCCTAACCCATAACCTAAACCTAAGCTTAACCCTATCCAGTACCGTAACCCGAACCCTAACCCTTAACCTCTCCCTCCCCCATACACTAAACCTAACCCTAACCCGTTCCCTAAACCTAACCCTAACCCTAACCCGTACCCTAACCTAACCCTAACCCTAACCCTAACCCTATCCCGTATCCTAACCATAACCCTAACCCTAAACCTAACCCTCACCTTTACCCGAACGCTAACCCTAACCATTACCCTAACCCTAACCCGTACCCTAACCCATACCCTAACCCTAACCAATACCCTCACGCTATTCCTAACCATAAGCCGTTCCCTAACCCTAAACCTAACCCTAACCCGTACCCTAACCCTAACCCTAAACCTATCCCTAACCCTACCCTACGAATTAACCCTAACCCTAACCTAACAAACCCTAACCTAACCCTAACCCTATTCCCAATCCGTTCCCTAACCCAACCCTAACATACCCTAACCTAACCTAACCCTTACATAACCTATACCAAACCACCTTACCCTAAACCTAAACCTAACCGTACCCTAACTAACCCTAATCCGTACCTAAACTAACACTAACCGAAACCCTAACCCTAACCTTACATACCCTAACCCGCACGTAACCTAACCCTAACCGTACCTAACCTAACCCTACCTACCTAACTAACATACTAACCATTTAACCCTAACCTAAACCTAATCCGTAACCTAACCCTAACCCATAACACTAACCGTACCTTAACCAAATACCTACTTGCCACGTACCCTAACCACCCTAACCTTAACCCATAAACTAACCTAACCGGATAACACTAATCCTAACCCGTACACTCACCTAAACCTAACCGTAACCTCACCCAACCCGTACCTAACCTAACCCTTAACTAACCAAACCTACCTAACCTTAACCTAACCGTACCTAACACCTAACCCTAAACTAACCCGTACCCTTAACCTACCCAAAAAAAAAAAAAAAAAAAAAAAAAAAAAAATTTTTTTTTTTTTTTTAACTTACCCTAACCCTAACCTAACCCTAACCTACCTAAACCTAAATCCTCACCGTACCTAACCTAATCCCTACCCTTAACCTAGCCCTACCCTAACTGTACCCTAACCCATGCCAGCCTTAACCCTAACCCGTAAACCTATCCTAGCCTAACCCTACTGCTAACCTCTCACACACCCTAACCTAACCCGTACCTAACCTTAACCCTACACTAACCGTAACCCGAACTCTACCCTAACCTGTACACTAACCTAACCCTAACCAATACCTAACCCTAAGCTTAACCCTAAACCCGTACCTTAACCCTAACCCTAACCCGTACCCTTATCCTAACCCTAATCTTAACCCGTACCCTTACCCTAACCCTAACGGGTACACTAAACCCAACCGTAACCCTAACCCTATTGCTGACTCGTACCCTAACCCTAACCCTAACACTAACCTAACCCGTACCCTAACCCGTACCCTAACCGTAACCCTAACCCTTTCCCTAAAGCTAACCCTAAACCTAACACTAACACTAACCTTTAACCTAAACCGTACCCTAAACCTAACCCTAACCCCATCCCCTACCCTAACCCTAACCCTAACCCTAACCAGCACCTTAAACCTAACCCTAACCCTAACCCTATCCCGTCCCCTTATCCATATCCTAACGTGTACCCTTACCCTAACCCTAAACCAAACCAGTACCTAACCCTAACCGTTACCCTAAACCTATCCCGTACACTAAACCTAACCATAACCCGTAACCTAACCCTAACCCTAACCTGTCCCTAAACCTAACCCAACCCCTAACCCTAACCGTAACCCGTACCCTAAGCCTAAACCAGTACCTAAAGCTAACCCTAACCCTAAATCGTACCCTAACACTAAACCTAACCCTAACCCGTATCCTAACCCTAACCCAAACCCTAACCCTAAACCTAACCCTAACCTGTACCCTAACGCTAACCATAACCCTAACCCGAATCCTAACCCATAACCTAACCTTAACCCTAATCCTAATCCGTACCCTAACCCCAACCCTAAGCAGTACCCTAAACTTAACCCTAACCCGTTCCGTAAACCGTACCTGAACCCTAACCCTAAACCTAAACCTAAACCTAACCCGTACCCTCATCCAAACCGTAATCCGTACCCTAACCCTAACCCTTACACTAACCTAACCCGTACCCTGACCCTAAACCTAACCAATACCCTAAAACTTACCCTAATATTAAATCGTAGCCTAACCCTAACCCGAACCATAGCCCTAACCCGTAACCTAACCCTAACATTAGCACTAACCCGTTCGCTAACCCTAACCTGTACCCTCACCCGTTCCCTAACCCGTACCAGGCCGTAACCTTTACCCATAACTTAACCCTAACCCTAACACTAAACTTAACCCATACACTCACCCTAACCCTAACCCGTACTCTCACCCGAACCCGTACCCTAAACCTAACCCTTAATCTAACCCTAACCCTTACCCTAACCCTAACCCTAACAAGTACCCTAACCCTAACACTAACCTTAACCCTCACCAGACCCTAGCCCTATCCCTAACCCTAACCCTACCCTAACCCTAACCCTAAACCTAACCAGTACCCTAACCCACACCCTAACCGTAACCCTTATCCGTACCCTAACCCTAACCCTAACCCTAACCCGTATCCTACCCCTAACCCTAACCCTAAACCTAACCCTAACCTTTACCCTAATCCTAACCCTAACCAGTACCCTATCCCTAACACTAATCCTAACCGGTAACCTAACCCATACCCTAACCCTAACCAGTACCCTAACTCTAACCCTAACCATAACCCGTACCCTAACCCTAAACCTAACCCTAACCCGTATCCTAAACCTAACCCTCACCCTAAACATAACCTTATCCTATACCCTAACGCTAACCATAAACTTAACCATAATCCTAACCCATCACCTACCCTAACCCTAACCCTAAACTGTACCCTAACCCTAAACTTAACAGTACATAAACCTAACCTATCGTACCGTAAACCGTACCCTAACCTAACCCTAACCAAACCTAACCAACCCTCACCAACCAAAGCTATACCCTAAACCTAACCCGTACCCTAACCCTACCCTAACCTAACTGTTACACTAACCCTAACCAAACCTTACCTAAACTAACCAGTACAACCTAACCCTAACCTAACCCTAACCCTCCCTAACCTAACCCTTCCCTACCTAACCCATTCCTAAACCTAACACTAACCCTAACCCTAACCCGTACCTAATGCTAACCCTAACCCGTACCTGACCCACCTATCCCTAACCCTAACCCTAACCATACCTAACCCTAACCCTAAACCTAACCCTACCCTAACCTAACCCTAACTGTACCCTAACCCTAACCTAACATACCCTAACAGCCCTAACCTAACCTAACCCTAACGTACCTAACCCTAACCTTACTCTAACCTTAACCCGTACCTAACCTAAAACCTTAATCTAACCCGAACCCTACCCTAACCCTAACCTAAACTGTACCCTACCCTAACCTAACCTAACCTTTCCGTACCTTAAACCTAACCCTACCTAACTTAACCCTACCCTACTAACCCTACCCTAACGTAACCTAACTACCTTTACCCTAATCCTAAACCTAACGTACCTAACCAAATATCCTAACCCGTACCCTAACGTACCTAACCCTAACAGTACCTACGCTAACCCTAACCATAACCCTTACCCTAACCCTATACCTAACCCTAACCGTATCCTAAACCTATCCCTCACCCTAAACCTAACCTTAACCTATACCCTAACGCTAACCCTAACCTTAACCATAATCCTAACCCATCACCTAACCCTAACCCTAACCCTAACCCTAATCCGTACCCTAAACCTAAACTTAACCAGTACCATAAACCTACCCTAATCCCTACCGTAATCTGTATCCTAACCCTAACCCTAACCCTAACCCTAACCCTAACATTTACCCTAATACTAACCTAACCAGTACCCTAACCCTAAAACTAATTCTAACCCGTACCCTAACCGTACACTAACCCAAACCAGTAACCTAAACCTAACCCTAACCCTAACCCGTACCATACCCTAACCTAACCCTAACCCTTACTACCTACACTTAACCCTACTAACCCTAACATAACCTAACCTTTCCTAACCTCAACGTCCCTAACCCTAACCGTAACCCTATAACCCTAATCCGTATAACCTAACTAAACTACCATACCTAACCTTAATAACCTACACACCCTAACTTAAACCTAACCTACCAACTAACCATAACCCTAACCCAAACCCTAACCCTAACCCTAACCTCAAACCCGTACCCTAAACCTAACCCAAACCCTAACCCTAACCCTAAGCCTAACCCATACCTAACCTAAACCTACTACACTTAACCAAGTACCCTAACCTAACCCTAACCTAAACAACCCTAACCTACTAACCCTAAACCCTAACTCCTAACCAGTATCTAACTCTAACCATACCACCTACCCTAACCTAGCACCCTATACACACCTAACCTTACACCCTAACCTAACCTAACCCTAACCGTACTAACCCTATCTAATACACCAGCAACCCTAACGCTACCTAACCTAACCCTATCTACCACTCCTACCTAACCCTAACCAGTACCCTAACCCTTAACCCGTACCCTAACCTACCCTAAAACTATCCAAACCGTAACCTAAACCTATTCCTAACCTGTACCTAACCCTAAACCTAACCCTGACCTATCCCTAACCCTAACCCTAAACATACCCTAACCTAACTAACCCTAACGCCATACCCTAACAGTACCCCAACCTGTAACCCTAAACCCTGTCCCCAACTGTAACCCTAACCGACCTAAACCTAATCCATAACCCTACACTCTAAACCCTAACTCTACCCGTACCCTAAACCTAACCCTAACCCTAACCCTAATCCTAACCCTATCCCTAACCCCTACCCTAACCCTAATCCTAACCAGTACCCTAACGCTAACCCTAACCCTTACCCATACACTAACCCTAACCCTAACCCGTACCCTTACCCTAACCATAACCCACACCTGTTCCCTAACGCTAGCCCTAATCCTTACCCTAAGCCATACACTAACCCTAACCCTAACCCGTGCCCTAACCCGTACACTAAACCTAACCTGTACCCTAACCGTAAACCTAACCCGTACCCTAACCCTAACCCTAAACCAATCCAGTATCCTAACCCTGCCCTAACCCTTAAATGTACCCTAAACCTAACCCCAACCCTAACCCTAACCCTAACCCTAACCCTAAACCGAACCATACCCTAACCCTTACCCTAACCCTCACCCTAACTCTAACCCGTACCCTAACCATAACCCTAAACCGTAACCTAACCCTAACCCTAACCCTAACCTGTACCGTAACCTGTACCCTAACCCTAACTCTAACCCATAACCTAACCCAAACCCTAACTCTACCCCTAACCCGTACCCTACCCTAACACTAACCCTAACCTGTAACCTAAACGTAACCCTAACCCTATCCCTAACCCATACCCTATCCCTAACCCATCATCTAATCCTAAACCTAACCCTAAGCCATACCCTAATCCTAACCTTAACCCTAACCCTAAAACTTACCATAACCCTAACCCTAACCCTAAACCTAACCCGTAACCTAAACCTAACCTTAACGCGTACCTTAACCCTAACCATAACACTAATCCTAACCCTAACCCGTACCCTAACCCTAAACCTAATCCTAAACAGTACCCTAATACGTACCCTAACGCTAACCCGTGCCCTCAACCTAACCCTAGCCCTTTCCCGTATCCTAACCCTAACACTAACCACAAACCTAACCCTAAACTATACCCTAACCCTAACCTAACCAGTACCCTAACCCTAACGCTAACCCTAACCCTAATCCTAACCCGTGCCCTAACCCTAACCCTAACACTGAACCATACCCTATCCCTAACCCTAAGCCTAAACACTACCCTAAACCTAAACCTAACCCGTATCCATACCATAATCTAAACCTAAACCTCACCCTAAGCCGTACCCTAACCCTAACCTTAAACCTTACCATAACCCTAAATCTAACCCGAACCCTAACCCTAACCCTAACCCGTAACCTATCCCTAACCCTAACCCTAAAACTACACTGTACCCTAAACCTAACCCTAACCCGTAGCCTAACCCGAAACCGTACCCTAACCTGTACCCTAACCCGTACCCAGGCATAACCCTAACCCGTAACCTAACCCTAACACTTACCCTACTGCTAACCCGGACACTCACCCTAACCCTAACCCGTAACCTACCCCTAACCTGTACCCTAACCCTAACCCTTACTCTAACCTTAACCCGTACCCTAAACCTAAGCCTAAACAGTACCCTAACCCTAACCCTAACCTTAAACCTAACCCATACCCTAAACCTAACCATAACCCTAACCCTAACCATAACCCGTACCCTTACCTTAACCCTAACCCTAACCCGTAGCCAAACCCTATCCCTAACCCGTACCCTAAACCTAAGCCTAACCCAGACACTTTTGCGAACCCGTACCCTAACCTGTACCCTAAACGGAAACCTAACCCGTACCATAACCCTAACCCTAACACTAACCTTATTCTTAACCCTAACCCGTACCCTAAACATAAGCCTTACCCTAACCCTAACCCCTACCCTAACCCTAACACTAACCCTAACCTGTTACCTAACCCTAACCCTAAACGTAACCCGTACCCTAACCCTAACACTAACCCTAACCCTAACCCGTACCCTTACCCTACACCTAACTCACACCCGTACCCTAACCCGTACCCTCACCCTATGCCTAACCCATACCCTGACCCTAAGTCCTAAACTAACCCTAACCCTAACCCGTACCTTAACCCATACCCTAAACCTAACACTAACCCTAACCCTAAACCTAACCCGTACCCTAACCCTAACCCTAAACCAAACCAGTACCCTAACCCTAACAGTAACCCTAACCCGAATCCGTACCCAAACCATAAACCTAACCCTAAACCTAACCATAACCCATAACCTGAACCTAACACTAACCTGTACCCTAACCCTAACCCTAAACCATACCTATCCCTAAACCATACCCTAACCCTAACCCTAACCCTTACCTTAACCCGTACCTTTACCCTAACCCTAACCCGTACCCTAACAGTATCCCTAACCCTACCCAGTACCCTAACCCTAACCATAACCTGTACCACAAACCTTACCCTAAACCTAACCCTAACCCATACCCTATCCCGATCCCTAACCCTAACCTGAACCCTAAACCTAATCCGTAACCTAACCCTAACCCTAACCCTAATACGTACCCTAACCCTAACCCTAACCATAACCCTAGCCCCTAAACTAACCCTAACCCTAACCATAACCCTAACCCAAAACCTAACCCGTACCCTAACCCTAACCCTTACTCATACCCTTTCACTTACGCTAACTCTAATCCGCACCATAAACCTAACCCTAACCCGTAACCTAAGCCATACACTAACCCTTACCCTAACCCGTACCCTAAACCTAACCCTAAACCTAACACTAAAACTAACCCGTTCCCTAACCCTAACCCTAAAACAAACCAGTAAACCCTAACCCCTAAACCGTACCCTAACCCCAAACCGAACCCGTAACCTGACCCTAACCCTAACCCGTACCCTAACCATAACTCTAACCCGTAACCAAACACTAAGCTAAACCCTAACCAGTACCCTAAACCTAACCCTAAACCTAAGCCGTACCCTAACCCTAACCCTAACCCTAACCCCTATCCTAACCCTAACCCTAACCCTAAACTTAACCCTAACCCGTACCCTAAACCTAACCCAAACCCTAACCCTATCCCGTAACCTTACCCTACCCCCTAACCCTAACCTGTACCCTTACCCTCACTGTAACCCATACCCTAAACCTACCCTAACCCTAACCCTATCGCTAACCCGAACCCTAACCCTAATCCTACATGAACCCTAACATGTACCCTAATCCGTAACCCTAAGAGTAACCCTTACCCGTACCTTAACACTAGCCCTAACCCTAACCCTAAACCTAACGTAACCCTGAACGGTACCCTAAACCTAATCATAACCCTAACCCTAAACCCTACTCTAACCGTAAACCTAACCCTAACCAGTACCATAACCCTAAACCTAACAATAACCAGTACCCTAAGCCTAACCCTAACCTGTACCCTTACCCTAACCCTAACCCTAACCCGTACCCTACCCTAACCCTAACCCGTATCCGAAGCCGTACACTAACCCTATCCCTAACCCTAACCCTAAACCTAACCTTAACCCTAACCCGTACCCTAAACGTAACCCTAACCCTAAGCCTAAACCCTACTCTAACCCTATCCATAACCCTAACCAGTACCCTAACCCTAACCGTAACCCTAACCTGTACCCTACCCCTATCCCTGACCTGTACCCTTTTCCTAACCCTAACCCTAACCTGTACCCTACCCTAACCCTAACCCGTACACTTATCCTAACTCTAACACTAACCCTAACCCATAACCTAAAACTACCCATAATCCTAACCCTAAACCTAACCCGTACCCTTACCCTGACCCTAAAGCAAACCAGTACCCTAACCCTAACCCTAACCCTAACCTTAAACCGTACCCTAACCCTAAGCCTAACCTTAACCAGTACCCTAACCGTAACTCTACCCCTAATCCTAATCAGTACCCTAAACCTAACCCTAATCCTAACCTGCTCCCTAACCCCAACCCTAAACCTAACCCATACCCTAACAATAAGCCGAACACTAACCCTAACCCTAACGCTAAACCTATCCGTAACCCTATACCTAACCTGTACCCTAAACCTAAGCCTAAACCAAACCAGTACTCTAACCCTAACCAAAAACCTAAACTGTACCCTAACCCTAAACCTAATCCTAATCCTAACCCTAATCCATACCCTAACCCTAACCCTAACCCTAACCCTTACTCTAACCCGTACCCTAACCCTTAATGTAACCCTAACCAGTACCCTAACCCTAACCCTAAACCTAACCCGTAACCTAACCCTAACCCTAACCCTACCCTCAACCCGTATCTTAATCCTAACCTTAACCCTATAACTAAACCTAACCTGTACCCTAACCCTATCCCTAAGCAGTACACTAACCCTAACCCTAACCCGTACCCTAAAACTAACCCTAACCCTCACCAGTACCCTAACCCTAACCTTAAGCCGTACCGTAACACGTACCCTAACCCTAACCCTAACCCGTACACTAACCGTAACCCAAACCAGTACCCTAACCCTAACCCTACCCCTAACCTGTACACTAACCCGTACCCTAAACCTAACCCGTACCTTAACCCTAAACCTTATTCTAACCCTAACCCGAACCCTACCCTAACCCTAAACAGTACCCTAAACCTAACCTTAACCCTAACCCGTAACCTAAACCTAACCCTAACCTTAACCCTAACACGTAACATTACCCTAACCGTAACCCTAACCTGTACCCTAACCCTAATCCTATCCAGTAACCTAAACGTAACCCTAACCCTAACCCTATCACTAACCCGTACCATAATCATAAACCTAACACTAACCCTTACCCACACCCTAAACCTAGCTCTTACCCTAACTCTAAACCTAACCTTAACCCTAACCCGTACCCTAATCCTAACCCTAACCCTAACCCTAAACCCTACTGTAACCCTAAACCTGACCCTAAACAGTACCCTAAACCTAACCCTAACGCTAACACTACCCATACCCTAATCCTAGCCCTAACCCTAACCCTAAACCTAACCTTAACCCTAATCCATAACTTAAACCTAAACATAACCATAACCCTAAAACCTACTGTAACCCTAACCCTAACACTAAACAGTACCCTAAACCTAACCCTAAAATTAACCCATACCCTAACCCTAAACCTAACCCGTACCCTTACCCTAACCCTAACCCTAACCCTAACCCGTACCCTACCCTAACCCTAACCCATACCCTAAGCCGTACACTAACCCTAAACCTCACCGAAACACTCACTTGTACCCTAAACCTTACCCTAATCCTAACCCTAACCTAACCTGTATCCTAACCCTAACCCTAAACCAAACGATTACCCTAACCCTAACCCATAACCTAGACCTAAACCTAACCCTAACACTAAACTTAACCCTAAACCCTACTGTAACCCTAAACTTAACCCTAACCTGTACCCTAACCCTAACCCTAACCCGTACCCTTATCCTAATCCTAACCCTCACCTTAACCAGTACCCTAACCCTAACCCATAACCTAACGCGTAACCTCAACCTAACCCTAACCCGTACCCTAACCCGTACCCTAAGATTAACCCTTACCCTGTACCCTAACCCTAGCCCTAAACCTCACCCTAAACCTAACCTTAAAACTATCCCGTACCCTCAACCTAACCCTAACACTAACCCTAAAACCTACTCTAACCCTAACCCTAACCCTAACCAGTGCCCTAACCCTAAACCTAACCCTGACGCATACCCTAATCCTAACCCGTACCCTTACCCTAACCCTAACCCTAACCCGTACCCTCCCCTAACCCTAACTCATACCCTAAGCCGTACACTAACCCTAAACCTCACCCATACACTAAACCGTACCATAAACCTAACCCTAATCCTAACCCTAAACCTAACCCGTACCCTAACCATAACCCTAAACCAAACCAGTACGCTAACCCTAACCCTAACCCTAACCCGTACCCTAACCCTAACCCTAGCCTAACCCTAACCAGTACCCTAACCGTAACCCGAACCCTTACCCTAACCCTAACCCTAATCCTAACCCATATCTTAACCCTGAACCTAACCCTAACCAGTACCCTAACCCTAAACCTTACCCCTAGGGGACCACGTACCCTAACCCTATCCCTAACCCGTAACCTAGACCTAAACCCAACCCTAACCCTAACCTCTACCGTAACCCATTCCCTAACCCTAACGCTAACCCGTAACCTAAACCTAACCCTAACCCTAACCTGTACCCTAACCCTAACCCTACCCCTACCCGTACCCTAAAACTTCCCCGAACCCTAATGCTAACACTAACCCTAACCCTAAACCTAACCCGTACCCTAACCCTAAACCTAATCCAAACCAGTACCCTAACACTAACCCTATCCCTAACCCTAACCCTAAACCATAACCTAAACCTAAACCTAACCCTAACCCATATCCTAACCCTAAACCTAACCCTAATCCTAACACTAACCTGTATCCTAACCCTAACCCTAACCCTAACCCGTACCCTTACCCTAACCCTAACCCTAACCCGTACCCTAATCCTAACCCTAGCCCGAACCCGTACCCTAATCCTAATTCTAACCCTAACCCTAACACTAACCCTAAATGTAACCCTAAACCGTACCCTATCCCAAACCGTACACTAACCCTAACACTAACCCTAACCATAAGCAGTACCCTAACCCTTACCCTAACCCTAACCCTGAACCGTACCCTAACCCTAAACCCCACCCTAACCCTAACACTTTCCCTAACCCTAACCATAAACCTTAAACCGTATCCTAACCAGGACCCTAACCCATAACCTATCCCGTACCATAACGCTAAACCTAATCCTAACCCGTACCCTAACCCTAACCCTAACTTGTTTCCTAACCATAAAACTAATCCTAACCAGTACAGTAACCTTAACCCTAAGTCTAACCCTAACCCGTACCTTACCCGTAACCCTAACCGGTATCCTAAACCTAACCCGAAGCCTAACCCGTACCCTAACCCTAACCCTAACCCATTCCCTAACCCATTCCCTAAGACTTACACTAACCATAACCCGTATACTAACCCATACACTAAACCTAACCCTAACCCTAAACCTAACTCGTACCCACACCTTAACTATAAACTTAACCCTAAAACCTAACTCTAACCCTAACACTATGCTAATCCTAATACTAACCTTAAGCCCAACACTAACCCATACCATAAACCTAACCCTAACACTAAACCAAAACCTAACCCGTACCCTAACCCTAATCCTAACCCAAACCAGTACCCTAAACCTATCCCTAACCCTAACCCTCACCCGTACACGTCCCCTTACCCTGACCCTAAACTAACCCTAACCCTAACTCTAAACCTAACCAGTACCCTAACTCTAACCATAACCCTATCCCATACCCTAAACCTAACCATAACCCTAAACTTAACACTAACCCGTACCCATTCCCTAACCCTAAACCTCACCCGTACCATAACCCAAAGACTAACCCTACGCCTAACCCGTACCATACCCATACCCTCACCTTAACACTAAACCTAACCCGTACCTTACCACATACCATATCTCTAAACCTAACTCGTTCCCTAAAACTAATCTAACCCTAACCCGTACCCTAACCCTAACCTGTACCCTAACACAAACCAGTACCGTAACCCTAACCCTAACCCTAACCCTAATCCTAACCTGTGCCCTAACATTACCCTAACCCTAACCCGTAACTTCAAACTAACCCTAACCCTAACCAGTACCCTAAACCTAAACCTAACCCTAACCCTAACCCGTACCCTAACCTTAATCCTAAGGCATAACCTTACCCTAACCGTAAACCAAACCAGTACCCTAAACCTAACCCTAACCCTATACTTAACCCGTACCCTAACCCTAACCCTAACCCTAACCTGTCCCTAACCCTAACCCTACCCCTAACTGTAACCCTAAGCCGTACCCTAACCCGTACCCTAACCCTAACCAGTACCCTAACGCTAACCCTAACCCTTACCTGTACCCTAACCCTAAACCTAACCCTCACTCGTGTCCTAACCCTAACCCTAACCCTAACCCTAACCCTAACCTGTAACCTAACGCTAAACCTAACCCTAACAGTAAGCCTAACCCATAACCTAACCCTAACCCTAATCCGTACCCTGAACCTAACCCTCACCTGTACCCTAAACCTAACCCTAACGCGTACCGTAAACCGTAACCTAACCCTAACCATAAACCTAACCCGTACCCTCATCCTAACCCTAAGCCGTACCCTAACCCTAACCCTAATCCGTACCCTAACCCTTACCCTTACACTAACCCTAACCAGTACCATAACACTAAACATAACCAGTACCCTAAACCTAACCCTAACCCTAAACCGTACCCTAACACTAACCCTTACCTGTACCCTAACCCGTACCCTAAACGTAACCCTAACCCGTATCCTCACGCTAAACCTAACCCTAACCCTAACCTTAACCCTAACCCGTTCCCTAAAGCTAACGTAAAACTAACCCTAATCTTAACCCTATACCGTAACCTAAACCTAACCGTAACCCTAACCCTAACCGTAACCAGTACAGGAACCCTAACCCTAACCCTAACCCGTACCTTAACCCTAAACCTAACTCGTACCCTTACCCTAACACTAAGCCTAACCAGTTCCCTACACCTAACCCTAACCCTAACCCGTAACCTATCCCTAAACCTAAAACTAACCCGTATCCTAACCCTAACCCTAAACCTAACCCTAACCCTAACCAGTACCCTAACCCTATCCTACCCCTATTCCTAACCCGTACCCTAACCCTAAACCTAAGATGTAACCTAATCCTAATCCTAACCCGTACCCGTACCCTTAACCTAATCCTAACCCTAACCCTCACCCGTACCCTAACCCTAAACCTAAACCTATTCCTGACCAGTACCCAAAACCTCACATAACCCGAAACCGTACCATAACCCGTACCTAACCCTAACCCTAACCCAATCCCTAACCCTAACCCTAATGGTAAACCTAACCCGTAACCTCACCGTTACCCCAAGGCATACCCTAAACCTAAACCGTAGCCTAACCCTAACCCTTACACTAACCCTCACCCGTACCCGAACCCTAACCCTAACCAGTACCCAAACACTAACGCTAACCCTAACCGTTACCTAAACGTAACCCTAACCTTAACCCTAACCCGTACCCAAATACTAACACTAACCCTAACCCGTACCTTAACCCTATCCCTAAACCTAACCCATACCCTAACCCTAACCCGTACCCTAACCCTAACCCTAACACGAACACTTACCCTAACCTAAACCAAACCAGTACCCTAACCCTAACCCTAAACCTAAACCGTACCCTAACCCTAACCCTAACCCTAACCCTAACTCGTAAACCCTAACCGTACCCTAACCCTAACCCGGACCCTCATACTAACCCTTACCCTAACCCTAACCCAAACCCTAACCTGTACCCTAACTCTAACCCTAACCCTAACCTGTACCATAAACCTAAACCTATTCCTGACCCGTACCCTAACACTAACCCTAATCCTTACCCTAACCCTAACCCTATCCGTAATCAGTACCCTAAACCTAACCTGTACCTTAACCCTAACCCTAAACCTAACCCAGACCCTAACCCTAACACTAACACTAACCCTAACCCGTACCCTACACTATACCTAAAAAGGACCCTAAGCCGTACCCTACCTCTAATCCGTAACTTAACCCTAATGCTAACCGTAGCCTTAATCAGTACCCTAACCTGTAATCTAACCCATACCCTAACCCTAACTCTAACCCGTACCATAAACCTAACCAGAACCCTAACCCGTACTGTAACCCCACCCCTAACCCTAAACCTAAACCTAACCTGTACCCTGCCCTAAACCTAACTCTAAACCTAACCAGTACCCTAAATCTAAACCTAACCCTAACCTGAACCCGTACCCTAACCCTAACACTAAACTTAACCCTACCCCTAACCCGTACCCTAACCCTAAACCTCACCCTAAAGAGTACCCTAACCCTAACCCTAACCAATACCCTAACCAGTACCCTAACTGTAACACTAAACCTAACCCGTAACCTAACCCTAACCCGTACCCTAACACTAACCCTAACCCTAACCCTAACCCTAACCCTAACCCGTACACTAAACCTAACCCTAACCCTAACTCTATTGCTAACCCGTACCCTACCCCTAACCCTAACACTAACCCTGACCCGTACCCTAACCCGTACCCTAACCGTAACCCTAACGTGTACCCTAACGCTAACCCTAACTCTAACTCTAACCCTAGCCTTAACCCTAACCCGTACCCTAAACTTCACGCTAACACTAACCCTAACCCCTACCCTAACCCTAACCCTAACCCTAACCCTAAGAGGTACCCTAACCCTAACCCTAACCCTAACCCGAACACGTACCCTAACCCTAAACCTAACGCGTATCCTGACACTAACCCTAAACCTAACCAGTACCCTAAACTCTAATCCTTACACTTAATTGTACCCTAACCCTAACCCTAAACATATCCCGAAACCTAAACCTAACCCTAACCCGTACCATAACACTAACCCTAACCCTAACCCTAACCCATACCCTAACCCTAACCCATACCCTAACCCTAAGCCTAAACCTAACCAGTACCCTAACCCTAACCCTAACCGTAACCCGACCCTCACCCTAACCCTAACTCTAAGCCGTATCCTAACCCTAACACTCACCCTAATCCTAACCCTAAACTGTACTTTATACCTCACCCAAACCCTAACCAGTACCCTAACCCTAACCCTAACCCTAATCCTAACACGTACCCTAACCCTAAACCTAATCTGTACCCTCACCCTAACCTAACCACTACCCTCAACCTAACCCTAACCCGTACCTTAACCAATACCCTAACCCTAACCCTAAACCGTAACCTAACCCTAACCCTAAACCTAACCCGTATCCTAACCCTAAACCTAACCCGAACCCTCAACTGAACCCTAACCCTAACCCTAACCAGTACCCTAACCCTAACCCTCACCCGTACCCTAAAACTAACCCTAACCCTATTCCTAACCAGTACCCTAACCCTAACCCTAACCCTAACCCCTATCCAAACCCTAACCCTAATCCTAAACCTAACGCTACCTGGTACCCTAAACCTAACCCTAAGCCTAACCGTACCCTACCCTAACCCTAACCCGTAACCTAAACCTAACCCTAACACTAACCCATACCCCAACACTGACCCTAACCGTAACCGTGAACCATACCCTAACCCTAACGCTGACCCTAAACAGTACCCTAAACCTAACCCTAACCCTAACTGTAACCAGTAACCCTAACCCTAAGCCTAACCCTAACCCTTACCTGTACCCTAAACGTAATGCGTACCCTACCCTATACCTAACTCTAACCCTAACCCTAACCCTAAAATGTACCCTAACCCTAACCAAAACCCTAACCCTAACCCTAACCCTAACCCGTACCCTAATCGTAACCCTAACCCTAACGCTTACCCGTTCCAGTACCCTAAACCTAACACTAAACCTTACCCTAACCCTAAACCTAAACCTAACCCCTACACTACGCCTAACCCGTACCTTAACCCAAACACTAACCCTCAACCGTACCCTAACCCGTACCCTAACCCGGATCCTAACCCTAATCCTAACCCTAAACAGTACCCTTAACCTAAACCTAACCCGTAGTGTAACCCGTACCCTAAACCTGACCCTAACCCTAACCAGTACCCTAACCCTGATCATAACCCGTACACTTTGCCTAAACCTAACCTTTACCCGTGCCCTATCCCTAACCCTAACCCGTACCCTAAGCCATACACTAACACTAACTGTAACCGGTACCCTAAGCTGTACCCTAAACTTAACACTAACCCTAACCCTAAACCTAACCCGCATCATAAACCTAACCCTAAACCAAACCAGTACCCTAAGACTAACACTACCCTAACCATATACCGTACCCTCGGCCTAACCCAAACCGTAACCCTAACCCGTAACCTAATCCTTACCTTAACCAATACCCTAACCCTAACCCTCAATGTAACCGTAAACCTAACCCTAACCTTAACCTGTACCCTAACCCTAAACCGTACCCTAACCCTAAAACTAAAAATAACCCTTACCAGATCCTTAACCCTAACGATAACCCTAACCCGTACCATATCCCTATTCCTAAACCTAACCCTAAACCATATCCTAACGCTAAACCTAACCCTAACCCTAAGGCTAACTACCCTTACCCTAACCCTAACCCTATTCATAAACCATATGTTAAACCTAACCCTAACCTGTAACCTAACCCTAACCCTAACCCTAACATGTACCCTAAACCTAACCCTAACACTAACCGTAACCCGTACCCTAAACCTAACCCAAACCCTAACCAGTACCCTAACCCTAACCCAACCCGTACCCTAACCCTAACACTAAACCTAACCCATAACCTCACCCTATCCTTAAGCCGTACCCTAAACCTAACCCGTACCCTAACCCTAACCCTTACACTAACCCTAACCCTAAGCCTAACCCTAACCCATACCCTTACACTAACCCTAACCCTTACCCGTTCCCTAACCCTATCCCTAACCTGTACCCTAACCCTAACTCTAACACTAACTCTAAACCTACCCTAACCCGTACGCTAAACCGTACCCTAACCCTAACCTAAACCCTAACCCATACCCTAAATCTAACCCTAACCCTAAGCCTAACCAGTACCCTAACTCTAATCTGTACCCTAACCCTATCCCTAACGCTTTCCATAACACTAACCCTAAACCCTAACCCGTACCCTAACCAGGACCCTAACCTGTACCCTAACCCATAAAATAACCCGTAAAATAAACCTAACCCCAACCCTAAACTGTAACCTTATCCTAACCCTAACCCTAACCGTAAACTTAATGTGTACCCAAAGCCTAACACAAAACCGTACCCTAACCCTAACCCTAACTCTAACCCTAACCCGTACCCTAACCTTAAACCTACCCCTAACTCGTACCCTAAACCTAACCTTAAACCTGACCCTAACCCTAAAGCTAACTGTACCATAACCCAAACCTAACCCTAACCCTAACCCTTACACTAACCCTAACACGAAACCTAACTAGTAAACTAACCCTAACCCTACCTCTAACCTATACCCTCACCCTAGCCATATCCCTAACCCCAACCCATACACTAACCCTAAACCTAACCCGTACCCTAACCCGTAACTTAATCCTAATCCGCAACTAAACCCTAAGGCTAACCCTAAACCTAATCCGTACCCTAAACCTAACCCTAAACCAAACCAGTACCCTAACCCTAAACCTAACCCTACACCGTACAATAACCCTATCCCTAACCTTAACACTAAACCGTAACCCAACCCTAACCCTAACCCGTACCCTACGTAAACTTAACCCTAACTCTAAACCTATCCCATCCCCTAAACGTAACCCTAACCCTAACCCTAACCCTAACCCGTCCCCTAAACCTAAACCTAACCCAAACCAGTACCCTAAACCTAATGCTAACACTAACCTGTACCCTAACCCTAACACTAACCAGTACACTAACCCTAACCCTTACCCTACTCTAACCTGTACCCTAACCCTAACCCGTACCCTAATCCTAACCCGTACCCTATCCCGTACCCTAACCCTAACCCTAACACGTTCCTAACCCTAACCCTAACCCTAACCCTAACCCTAACCCTAACCAGTACTCTAACATTATCCCTACCCTAACCTGTACCCTAACCCTAACCCTAACCCTAACCCTAACGCGGACACTAAACCTAATCCTAACCCTAACCCCTAACCTAACCCAACCCTAAATCGTATCCTAACCCTAAACCTAACACTAACCCTAACCCTAACCCATACCCTAACCCTAACGCTAACCCTATCCCTAACCTGTACCGTAACCTAACCCTAACCCTAACCCGTATCCTCACCCTAACGCTAACCCGTACCCTATTCCGTAACCTAAACCTAACCCTAAACCGTAACCTAACCCTAACCCTAACCTGTAACCTAACCCTAACCCTAACGCTAACTCGTACCCTAACCCTAACCCTATCCCGAACCATAACCCTAACCATAACCCTAACCCTAAGCAGTACCCTAACACTAACACTAACCCTAAACCTAACTCGTACCTTACCCTAACCCTAACCCTAACACGTACCCTAACCCAAACCCTATACCGTACACTAAACCTAACCCTAACCTTAACCCTATTGCTAACCCGACCCTAACCTTAACCCTAACACTAACCCTAACCCGTACCCTAATCCTAACCCGTACCCTATCCCGTACCCTAACCCTAACCCTAACACGTACCTAACCCTAACCCTAACCCATACCTAAACCTTATCATATCCAGTACCCTAACCTTAACCCTAACACTAACCCAAACCATACCCTAACCCGTTCCCTGACCCTAAACTTAACCCTAACCCTAACCATTACCCTAACCCTAACCCTAACCCTAACCCTAACCCTAATCTGTACCCTAACCCTAACCCTTACCCGTTCCTAATCCTAACCCTAACCCTTACCCTAAACCTAACCATTACCCTACCCCTAACCCTAACCCGTAACCTAACCCGTACCCTGACCCTAACCCTAACCCTAACCCTAAACATTACCATAACCCTAAACCTAACCATAATCTGTACCCTAACCCTAACCCTAACCCTAACCAGTATCCTAAACCTAACCCTCAACTTAACCAGTACCCTAACCCTAACCCACCCCCTAATGCGTAACCTCACCCTACCCTAAACCGTAACCTAACCCTAACCCTAACCCGTAACCTAACCCTAACCCTGACGCTAACCCATACAGAAACCCTAACGCTAACGCTGATCCTTAGAAGTACCCTAACCCTAACCCTAAACCTAACCAGTACCCTCACCCTAACCCTAACCCTAACCCTAACCCTAATCCGTACCCTTACCCTGAACCGATCCCTAACCAGTACACAAAAACTAACACTTAACAGCACCGTAACCCATAACGTAACCCTTACCCTAAACCGTAACCTAATCCTAACCCTAACCCGTACCCGTCACTTAACCCTAACCCTTAACCTAACCCTTACCTGTACCCTAAACCCAACCCTTACCCTAACCAGTACCTAAACCTAACCCTAAACCGAACCGTACCCTAACCCTAACCCTAACCTTAAACCTAACCAGTACCCTAACCTTATCCGTAATGCTAAACGTAACCGGTAAACTCACCCTTAACCGAAGCCGTACCTTAACCCTAAACCGTAACCTAACCCTAACCCTTACACTAACCTTAACCCGTACCTTAACCCTAACCCTAAACTGTACCCTAAACCTAACCCTAACCCTAACCCGTACCCTAACCTTAACCCTAAACCTAACCCGTACCCTAACCCTAACCCGTACCCTAACCCGTAACCTAACCCATACCCAGGCCTAACAATAACCCGTAACCTAACCCTAACCCTAACCCTAACCCTCACTCGTACATTCACCTTAACCCTATCCCATACCCAAACCCTAACCCGTAACCTAACCCTAACCCTTACTCTAACCCTAACCCATATCCTGAACCTAACCCTAACCCTAACCAGTACACTAAACCTAACCCTAACCCGTACCGTAACCCGTGCACTAACCCTAACCCTAACCCATAACCTAACCCTAAACCTAACTCTAAACAGTACCCTAACCCTAACCATAACCCTAACCCGTACCCTAATACTCACCCTAACCCTAACCCTAAGCCATACCCTAAACCTAAACCTAAACCTAACCCGTACACTAACCCTAACCCGTACCCTAAACCGTCCTCTAACCCATAACCTAACCCTAAACCTTACTCTAACCCTAACCTGTACCCTAAACCTAACCCTAAACCTAACCAGTACCCTTTACCTAACCCTATCCCGTACCGTAACCCGTACCCTAATCCTAACCCTAAAACATAACCTAACCCTAAACCTAACCCTATCCCGTACCCTAACCCTAAGCCTAACCCTCACCCATACCCTAACCCTAACACTAACCATAACCCGTACCCTAACCTTAAACCCAACGGGTACCCTTACCCCAAATCTAACCCTATTCCGTACGCTAACCCTAACCGTAACCCGTACCCTAAGCCGTACGCTAACCCTAACCCTAAACCATACCCAAACCCTCACCCGAACCCTAATCCTAACCCTAACCTTAACCCTAACCCCTACCCTAACCATAACCCTAACCCTAACCCTAAACCTAACCCGTAACCTAACCCTAACCCAACCCGTACCCTAACCAGTACCCTAATGCTAACCCTAACCCTAACCCTAAACCTAACCCTAATTCTAACCCTAACCCGTATCCTAACCCTAACCCTATCCCTAAAACTAAACCTAAACTGTAACCTAACACTAACCCTTAACCTAGCCCTAACCAGTACCCTAACCATAACCCTTAGCCTAATCCTAACCCGTACCCTAACCCTATCCCTAACCCTAATCCGTACCCTAACCCTAAATCTAACCCTAACCAGTACCCGAAACCTAACCCTTACCCGTTCCGTACCCGTACCCTAACCCAACCATAACCCCTAACCTAAACCTAAACCTAACCAGTACCCTAACTAGTACCCTTACCCTAACCCTAACCGTCACCTACCCTAACGCTAAACCTAACCCGTAACCTAACCCTAACCCTAAGCCTAACCCTGACTCGTACCCTAACCCTAACCCTAACACTAACCAGTACCCTAACCCTAACCCTAACCCTAACCCGTATCCTAACCCTAACCCTAACCCTAAACCTAACCCTATAGTGTACCCTAATCCTAACCCTAACACGTACCCTATTTCTAAACTTTACCCTAACCAGTACCCTAATCCTAACCCTAACCCTAACCCGTACCCTCACCCTAACCCTAACCCGTACCCTAACCCCTAACCTAAAGCTAAACCTAAACCGTACCCTAAACCTAACCCGTACCCTAACCCTAACCCTAACTCTAAGCAGTACCCTAACCCTAACCCTATCCCTAAACCGTACCCGAACCCGTACCCTAACTCTAACCTTTACCAGTACCCTAACCCTAACCCTAACCCTAAACATAACCCGTACCCTCAGCCTTACCCTCAGGCGTACCCTAACCATAAACCGTACCCTAACACTAACCCTAACCCTAATCCGTATCCTAACCCTAACCCTAAACCTAAACCGTACCCTAACCCATACCATTACCTAACCCTAAACCTAAACCGTAACCTAACCCTAACCCTAACCCGTACCCTATCCCTATCCCTAAACCTCACACTACGCCTAACCCGTAACCTAACCTAACCTTAACTCTAACACTAACCCGTACCCTTCCCTAACCCTACCCGTAACCTAAACCTAACCCTAACCCTAACCCTAACCCTAACCCTAACCCCAACCCTAACCCATAAGCTAAACCTAACCCTAACCCTAAGCCGAACCCTTAACCTAACCCTAAGCCTAACCCTAACCCGTTCCCTACCTTAACCCTAACCCTATCCAGTACCCTAACCCTACCCTAACACTAACCCTAACCCGTAACATTACCCTAATCATAACCCTAACCTGTACTCTAAACCTAACCCTAACCCGTACTCTAGCCGTATCATAGCCCTAACCCTAATCCTAACCCATACGCTAATCCTAACCCTAACCCTACCCTAACACTAACCCGTACCCTAGCCCTAACCCTAACCCTAACCCTAACAAGTACCCTAACCCTAACCCTTACTCTAACCCTAACCAGTACCCTAACCCTAACCCTAATCTTAACCCTAACCTGTACCCTAACCCTAACCCTAAACCTAACCGTAATCCTAACCCATACCCTTACCCTAATACTAACCCTTCCTCGTACACTAACCCTAACCCTAACCCAGACACTAAACCTAACCCTTCCCTAACCCCATTGCTAACCCGTACCCTAGCCCTATCCCTAACACTAACGCTAACCCGTACCCTAACTGTAAACTTAACCCGTACCCTAATGCTAACCCTAACCCTAAACCTATCCCTAACCTTAACCATAACCCGACCCTAAACCTAACCCTAAACCTAACCCCTACCCTACCCAACCCTAACCCTAATCAGTACCCAAACCCTAACCCTAACCCTAACCGAACCCGTACCATTACCCTAACCCTAAACCAAACCAGTACCCAAAACCTAACCCTAAACCATACCCTAACCCTAATCCTAACCCTAACAACACTAAACCTAACCCGTAACCTAAACCTAACCCTAACCCATACCTTAAACCTAACCATAACCCTAACCATAACCAGTTCCGTAACCCTAACAATAAACCTAACCAGTACCCTAACCCGAACCCTAACCCTAAGCCGTGCCCTCACCCTAACCCTAACCCTTACCCGTATCCTAACCCTAACACTAACCCTAAACCTACCCTAAACTGTACCCTAACCCTAACCCTAACCCTTACCAGTACCCTAACCCTAACCCTAACCCTAATTCTAAACCGTTCTCTAACCCTAACCCTAACCCTAAACCATAACCTATCCCTAACCCTAAGCCTAAACACTACCCTAAACCTAAACCTAACACTTACGTAACCCGTAACCTAACCCTAACACTAACCCTTAACCTAACCCTAACCCTAACCCTATCCAAGTACCATAACCCGTACCCTAAGACTAACCCTAAACCGTTCCCTACCTCTAACCCTAACCCTAACCCTAACCCTAACCAATACCCTAAACCTAACCCTAACCTGTACAGTAACACATAACCTAACCCTAACCCTAACCCTAACCCGTAACCAAAACCTAACCCTAACCCTAACCCTACACTGTTCTGTAACCCGTACACTAACCCTAACCCTAACCCGTAACCTAAACATAACCGTAACCCTTACCCGTACCCTAACACTAACCCTAACCCTAACCTTAAAACTAAACCTAACCCATACCCTCACCCTAAACCTAAGCCGTACCTTAACCCTAAACCTAACCCTAACCCATTCCCTACCCCTAATCCTGACCCTAACGCTAACCCTATCCCTAAACCATACACTCAACCTAAACCTAACCCGAACCCTAATCCAAACCTGTACCCTAACCCTAACCCTTACTCTAACCTTAAACCTAACACGTACCCTTACCTTAACCTTAACACTAACCTGTACACTAAACCTAAACCTAACCCGTACCCTTAACCTAACCCTAACTCTAAACCTTACCATAACCTGTACACTAAACCTAACCCTAAACATAAGCCTAACCCTAACCAGAACCCTAACCCTAACCCTATCCAAACCCGTAACCTAACCCTAACCCTAACATGTACCTAACCCTAACCCGTACCCTAGCCAGGACCCAGCCCTAACCCTAACCCGTAACTGAAACCTAACCCTAACCCTAATCCTAACCCGTACACTCACCCTAAACCTAACCGTACCCTAACCCTAACACTAACCCTAACACTTACTCTAAACATAAATCGTACTCTAACCCTAACCCTAACCAGTACCCTAACCCTAACCCTAACCTTAAACCTAACCCAAACCCTAACCCTAAACCTAACCCTAACCCATACCCCTACCGTAAACCTAACCCTAACCCGTACTCTAACTCTAACCCGTACCCCAAACCTAACGCTAACCCTAATCCTATGCCTAACGCGTACCCTAACCCTAACTCTAAACCTAACCCTAACCCTCAACCGTACCCTAACCCTAACCCATACCCTAACCCTAACGCTAACCCTAACCCAAAACCTAACAAGTACCCTAACCCTAATCTGTACCTTTACCCTAACCCGTACCCTAACCTGTACCCTAACCCTAACCCTAACTCTAAACCTAACCAGGAACCTCACCCTGATCCTAACCCTAACGCTAACCATTTCCCTAACTGTAAACCAGACTCTAACCCTAACCCTAACCCTAACCCTAACCCTCACCCTAACCCGTGCCCTAATCTTAACCCTAACCATAACCGTAACCGTAAACCTAACCCTGACCCTAACCAGTATCCTAAACCTAACCCTAACCCTAATCCTAACACTAATCCGTACCCTAACCCTAACCGTAACCCTAACCAGTACACTAACCCTAACACTAATCTTAACCCGTACGCAAACCCTCACCCTAACCTGAACCCCTCCCCTAACCCTAACCCTCACCCTAACCCGTACCCAAACACTAACCCTAACCCTACCCAGTACCCTAGCCCCAACCCTAACCCGTACCCTATCCCTAACCCATAGCCTCTCCCTATCCCTAACCCTAACCTGGACCCTAAACGTAACCCGTAACCTAACACTAAACCTAACCCTAACCCTAACCAGTACCCTAACCCTGGCCTAAGCCTAACCCTAACCCATACCCTAAACCTAACACTAACCCTAACCGTAACCCTAACCCCTACCCTAACCCTAACCCTAACCCTAACACTACGCCTAACATGTAACCTAATCCTAACCCTAACACTAACCCTAACCCGTACCCTACCCTAACCCTAACGCTAACCGGGAATCGAAACCTAACCCTAACCCTAACCCTAACCGTACCCTAACCCTAACCCTATCCCATAATCTAAACCTAACCCTTTCCCTAAGCAGTACCCTAAACCTAACCCTAAACTTAACCCTAACCCCTACCCTACCCTTACCCGAACCCTAACCAGTTCCCTATCCCCACCCTAACACTAACCCTAACCGTAGCTAACACTAACCCTAACCGGTAAACCTACCCTAACCGTGACCCTAACCCGTACCCTCAACCTAACCCTTACATGTACCCTTGCCTTAACATAACTCTAGCCCTAATCCTAACCCGTACGCTAATCCTAAACCTAATGCTACCCTCACCGTAACCCGTACCCTAACCCTAACCCTAACCCTAAGCCTAACCCCAACCCTAAACCGTACCCTAACCCTAACCCTAACCCTACTACTACGCCTAACCCGAAACCTAACCCTAAACCTAAACCTAACCCTAACCCGTACCCTACCCGAATCCTAAACCATAAACTAAACCTACCCTCACCCTAACCCTAACCCATACCCTAACCATAAACCTAACCCTAATCCTAACCCTAACCCTCATCCTAACCCTAACCCGTACCCTAAACCTAACCTGTATCCTAATCCTAACACTAACCCAAACCAGTACCCTAACCCTAACACTAAATGTAAACCTAACCCGTACCCTAACCCTAACCCTAACCGGTACCCTAACACTAACCCTAAGCCGTACCCTAACCCTAACCCTAACCCATAACCTAAACCTTACCGTAACGCTAACCCTAACCCTTACCCGAACCCTAAAACTAACTCTAACCCTAACGCGTACCCGTACCCTAATCCTAACCCTAACAGGCACCCTAATCCCTAACCCTTTCCCGTACCCTAAGCCGTACACTAACCCTAACCCGTATGCTAACCCAACCCAAAAGCTAACCCTAACCCAATACCTAATCCTAACCCATAATCTAACCTAACCCTAAACCAAACCAGTACCCTAACCATAACCCTAACCATAACCTTAAACTGTACCCTAACTCTAACCTTAACCCTAACCCTAACCCTAACCCTAACCCGTACCTAACCCTAACCTTAACCCGTACCCTAACCCGCACCCTAAACCTAACCTTAAGCCGTACCCTAACCCTAACCCTAACCCTAACCAGTACACTAAACCATATCCTAACCCTAACCCACACACGTACCCTAACCCTAACACTAACCCTAAAACTACGTCGAACCCCTACGCTAACCCTAACCATAACACTAACCCTAAGCCTAACCCTAACCCGTACCCTAACCCATACCCTCACCCGTACCCTACCCGTATCCTAATCCTTAACCTAAACCTAACCCTAACCCTTACCCTACCCTAAACCTAACCCGTAACCTAACCCTAATCTGAACTCTAACCCTAACCTGTACCCTAACACTAACCCTGACCCGTAATCTAAAACTAACCCTAACCCTAACCAGTACCCTAAACCTAACCCTACCCCTACCCATACCCCGACCCTTAACCTAACCCTAACCCTAACCCTAACAAGTACCCTAACCGTAACCCTAACCCGTACCGTAACCCGTACCCAAACCCTAACCCTAATCTGTAAACTTACCCTATCCCTAAGCCTAACCCGTACACTAACACAAACCCTAACAGGTACCCTAAGCCGTACCATAACCCTAACCCTAATCGTAACCCGTACCCTAAACGTAACCCTAACCCTTACCCTAACCCTAACCCTAAACCGTACCCGAACCCTAACCCTAACCCGTACCCTAACCTGTAACTTAATCCTAACCCTAACCCATCCCCTAACCCTTACCCTAACACTAAACTGCACCCTAACCCTAACCCTAACCCTAACCCTAAACCTAACCCTAATCCGTAACTTAACACTAACCCTAACCCGTACACTAACCCGTACCCTAACCCTAACCCATACCCTATTCCTAAACCTAACCCTAACCCATAACCTGACCGTAATCCATACCCTAAACCTAAGCCGTGTCCTAACCCTAACCCTAAACGAAACCCTAACCAGTACCCTAACACTAACCCTAACACTAACACTAACCCATACCCTCACCGTAACCCTTACCCTAAACCCAACCCGTACCCTAACCCTAAACTGTACGCTAACCCGTACCCGACTCTAAACCATAACTTAACCCTAACCCTAACCCTAACCCTAATCCATACCCTAACCCCTATCCTAACCCGTACCCTAACCCGAACCCTAACCCGACCCTAAACCGTACCCTAACCCGTACCCTTAACCTAACACTAACTCTAAACTTAACCGTAACCTGTACCCTAACCCTGACCCTAATCCGTACACTAACCCAAACCCTAACCCGTTACCCATCCCTAAACCTTACCCTAACCCTAACCCTAGCCCTAGCCCTAAGCCGTACCCTAACCCTAACCCTAAGCCATAACCTGACCCTAACCCTAACCCTAACAATAACCCTAACCATTACCCTAACCCTAACCCAACCCGTACCCTAACCCTAACCACAACCCTAACCCTTTCCCTAACACAAACCCTAAACCCTAACCCGTACACTAACCAGTACCCTAACCCGTACCCTAACCAGTAGCATAAACCTAACCAAAAACCTAACCCGTACCCTAATGCTAACCCTTACCCTAACCCTAACCCTAACCCGTACCCTAACCCTAACGCTAACCCGTACCCTAAACCTAACCCTAACCCTAAATCTATGCCTAACCCGTACACTAACGCTAAACCTAACCCTAAAGCAAACCCGATAACTAACCGTAATCTGCACCCTAACCCTAATACGTACCATAACCCTAACCCCAACCCGTACCCTAAACCTCAACCTAACCCTAAAACTTTGCTAACTCGTACACTAACCCTAACCCTAACACTAACCCTCACCAGTCCCAAAACCTGTACCCGAACTGTAACCCTACCCGTACCCTTACCCTAAACCTATCCCTAACCCGAGCCCTAACCTTAACCCTAACCCGTACCCTAAACCTAACACTAACCCTAACACTAACCCCTACCCTAACCCTAACCAGTACCCTAACCCTAACCCTAACCCTAAACCTAACCTGTAACCTCACCCTAACCCTAACCCGTACCCTAACGCATAACCTAACCCTAACCTTAAACCGTACCCTAAACCTAACCCTAACCCGTAACATAAACCCAAACCTGATGCTAAACCATACCATAACCCTAACCCTAACCCTAACCCTAACCCAACACTAACACTAACCCTAACCCTATCTCGTACTCTAACCCTAAACTTAACCCTAACCCTAAACCTAACCATAACCCGAACAGTAACCCGTACCCTAACCTAACCCTTAACCTAACCGTATCTCGTACCCTAACCCTAACCCGTACCCAGCCCTAACCCTAACCCTAAGCAGTACCCTAACCCTAACACGTACACTAACCCGTACCCTAACCCTAACCCGTACCCTTCCCCTAACCCTAACTCTAACCCTAACCCGTACCCTAACCCTTACCCTAACTCGTACCCAAACACTAACCCTACCCTAATCTGTACCCTAACCCTAACCATACCCCTACCCTAACCAGTACCCTAACCCTAACCCTAACCCTGACCCGTACCCTAACCCATACCTTAACCCTAAAACTAACCCTAACCCTAAAGATTACCCTAACCCTAACCCTAACCCTAACCCATACCCTAACCATAACCCTAGCCCGTACCCTAAAACTAACCCTAACCCTAACCCTATGCCTAACCCGTACCCTAACCCTAACTCTAAACCTAACCCTAACCCTAACCCGTACCGTAACCCGTACCCTAACCCTAAGTCTAGCCCTAACCCTAACCCTAACCTTAACCCTAAACCTAACCCCTACCCTAAACCTAACCCTAACTTTAAACCTATCCCTAATCCTATACCGTATCCTAACCCTAACCGTAACCCAAAACCTAATCCTAATCTGTACCCTAACACTAACCTAACCCTAACCATAACCAGTACCCTATCCCTAACCCTAAACCTAAGCCTAAACCGTACCCGAACCCTAACCCTAAGTCTAAACGTACCCTAACACTAACCCTAAACCTAACCAGTACCCTAAACCTAACCATAACCTGTACCGTAAACATAACCCAAATCAGTACCCTAACCCTAAACCTAACCTTAACCCTCACCCGTACCCTAACCCTATCCCGAAACCTAACCCTAAACCTAACCCTAACCCTAACCAGCACCCTAACCCGAACCCTAACCCTCACCCATACCCTAACCCTAACCCTAACCCTAACCCGCATCCTAACCCTAACCCTAACCCTAACCCTCACCCGTACCCTAACCCTATCCCGAAACCTAACCCTAAACCTAACCCTAACCAGCACCCTAACCCGAAACGTAACCCTCACCCGTACCCTAACCCTAACCCTAACCCTAACCCGCATCCTAACCCTAACCCTAACCCTAAAACTAACCCTAACCTGTACCCTAACCCTAACCCTAACCCTAAACCTAACCAGTACCCTATCCCTAACCCTAAACCTAATCCTAAACCGTACCCGAACCCTAACCCTAAGCCTAAACGTACCCTAACACTAACCCTAAACCTAACCAGTACCCTAAACCTAACCATAACCTGTACCGTAAACATAACCCAAATCAGTACCCTAACCCTAAACCTAACCCTCACCCGTACCCTAACCCTATCCCGAAACCTAACCCTGAACCTAACCCTAACCCTAACCCTAACCCTAACCCTAACCCATATCCTAACCCTAACCCTAACCCTAAACCTAACCCTAACCTGTACCCTAACCCTAACCCTAACCCTAAACCTAACCAGTACCCTATCCCTAACCCTAAACCTAATCTCAAACCGTATCATACCCTAACCCTAAGCCTAAACGTACCCTAACACTAACCCTAAACCTAACCAGTACCCTAAACCTAACCCTAACCTGTACCGTAACCCGTACCCTAACCCTAACCCTAACCCGTAACCTAACCCTAACCCTAACCCTAACCCTAACCCTAACCAGTACCGTAACCCGTACTCTAACTCTAACCCTACACCATAAACTAACCCTAACCCTAACCCTAACCCTAACCATAACCCTAACCCTAACCCTAACCCTAACCCTCACCCGTACCCTCACCCTAACCCTAACCCTAACCCTCACCCTTACCCTAACCCGCACCCTAAAGCCAACCCTAACCTGTACCCTAACATTAACCCTAACCCTACACCTAACCCGTACCCTCACCCTTACCCTAAGCCATACCGTAACCCTAACCCGTACCATAAACCTAACCCTTACACTAACCCTAACCCGTACCCTAAACATAACCCAAATCAGTACCCTAACACTAACCCTAACCCTAACTCTAACCCTAAACCTAACCCATACCCTAACCAGTACCCTAACCGTAACCCTAACCCTAACCCGTACCCTAACATATACCTTAACCCTAAACGTAACCCGTACCCTAACCTTAATCTAACCCTAACCCGTACCGTAACCCTAACCCTAACCCTAAACCTAACCCATACCCTAACCCTTACCGTAACGCTAACCCTAACACTTGCCCGTACCCTAACCCTAACCCAACCCAAACCCAAACCCATATCCACACCCTAACTCTAACCCTAACCCTAACCGTAACCCTAACTCTAACCCTAACCCTACCCTAACCCTAATCCTAACCTTAACGCTAACACTAACCCATACCATAAACCTAACCCTAACCCTTATCCTAAACCTAACCCGTGCCCTAACTCTAATCCTAATCCAAACCAGTACCCTAACCCTAACCCTAACCCTAACCAAACCCAAACCCTAACTGTAACCTGTAACCTAACCCTCACCCTTACTCTAACCATAATCCGTACCCTAACCCTAACCCTACCAGTACCCTAACCCTAAACCCAACCTTAAACTTAAACCGTACCCTCACCCGTACCCTAACCCTAATTAGTACCCTAACCCTAACCATAACCTTAACCCTAACCCATAACCTAACCCTAACCCTAACCCTAATCCTAACCCGTAAACTTACCTTAACCCTAACCCTAAACCGTACCCTTACCCTAAGCCTAACCCGTATCCTAACCTAACACTAACCCTATTGCTAACCCGTACACTAATATTAACCCTAACACTAACACTAACCCGTAACCTAACCCGTACCCTAACCGTAACCCTTACCCGTACCCTAAACCTAAACCTAACCCTAACCCTAACCTTAACCCTAACCCGTACACTAGACCTAACCTTAACCCTTACCCGTACACTAAAACTAACCCCAACCCTAACCCTAAACCTAACCCGTACCCTAACCCTAACCCTAAACCAAACCAGAACCCTAACCCGTACCCTAAACCTAACCTGTACACTAAACCTAACCATAACCCTAACCAGTACCCTAACCCTAAACCCAAACCTAACACGTACACTAACCCTAACCCTAAACCGTACACTAACCCTAACCCTAACCAGTACCCTAACACGTACTACACTAACCTACCTTATACCGTACCCTAACCTTATAACCTCACTTCCCTAACCCTAACCATACTAACTATACCCTAACCTAACCCGTACCCTACCTAACGTGCTAACCCTAACCTAACCCTAACCTAACTCTAAACTACACTAACCCTATACACTAACCCTTACCCTAAACCTCTAACTAACCTAACCCGTACCTACCTAACCCTAACCTAACGACTACGCTAAACCGTACCCTAACCTACCTAACTAACCCTAACCCTAATCCTAACCCGTTATCCTAACCCTAACCCTAACAGTAACCCTAACCCTAACCCTAACCTATCCTAACCTTACACCTAACCCTCTAACCCTAAACCGTACCCTAACCATACCCTAACCTAACCATAACTCTAACCCGTACCCTAAACCCTACCCTAACCGTACCTATACCTAACCCGTACCCTACCAATACCCTTAACCTAACCACTAACCCGTAACCTAAAACCGTACACTAACCTAACCTAATCCCTAACCCTAACCTAACCGTACCTAACCTAACCCTAACCCTAACCGTACCCTAACCACTAACCCTAAACTGTAAACCTTGAAGCTACCGTAACCCTAACCCTAACTAAACCATAAACCAAACCTAAACTACCCTACCTAATCCTACCATAAACCTAACCCTACCCCAACCCTAACCCTAACCTAACCTAACACCTAACCTACCCTAACCTAACCTACTAACCCTAACCTAACCTCTTAAACCTACCGTACCCGTTCTAACCTACGTACCTAACCCTTACCCGTAACCTAACCCTAACCTAACCCTAACATACCGTAACCTGTACCCTAACCCTAACACTAAACCCGTACCCTAACTAACCTAACCCATACCCTAACCCTACCTAACCCTACCCAACCTAACCCTAACCTACCCTAACTCTACTACCTAAACCTATCTAACCTACCCTATAACAGTACCCTAACCCTATACCTAATCCCTAACCGACTTACCTAACCCTAACCTAACCTTACCTTACCTAACCTAAACTAACCCTAACCTTCCTAACCTAAACCTAACCGTACCCTAACCCTAACCTAACCTAACCCGTACCTAACCCTCAACCCTAACCTAACCTACCCTTACCCTAACCGTACCCTAACCTTACACTCCCTAACCGGTACCTACCTAACCCTAACTACCTACTACAACCTACCCGTACCTATCCTAACCCTAACCCTAAACCTAACTCATCTAACCTAACTAACCTAACCCATACCCTAACCACTAACCCAACCTACGTAACACCTAACCCTAAACCTAACCAAACCTTAAACCTAACTCAACCTAACATCTATAACTAACCTACCTAACCTACCTACCAACTACTACCCTAACCCTAACCTAACCGTAACTAACCTAACCCTACCCTTACCCAACCCTAATCTCCTAACACTAACCCTAAACCGTACACTAACCTAACTCTAACCCTAACCGTTGCTAACTAACCCTAAACTACCTACATACCCGTACCCTACTCTACGACCTCTAAACCTAACCCGTACTAACTCCTAACCCTTAACCCTAACCCTAACCTAAACCTACCTACGTTTCTAACCCTACCTAACTCCTAACCGTAACCCTAACCTAACCTAACCCTAACCCGTAACCCGAATACCCTAACCCTAACCTAACCCTCCCCTAACACTCAACCATACCCTAACACTAACCCTAACCTAAACTAACCCTAAACTGTATGCTCAACTTAACCCTAACCATAACCGGTTACCTAACCCGAACACTCATCCTAACCTAAACCGTTTACCTAACCCTAACATTACCCCTAACCATAAACCGTATTCTAACACTAGACCAGTCCCTCACCCTAACCTAACCCGATCCTATACCTAACCCTAAAAACTTAACCCTAAAACCGTACCCTTACCCCTAAACCTAACCCGAACTCTAAACCTAACACTAACCCTAAACTTATGCTAACCAGTACCTAACCTAACTCTAAACCCAACCCAACGCTAACCCGTACCCTAACCATTAACCCTAACCCTTACTCTAACCTATACAATACACTAACCCTAACCCTAACCCTCACCCTAACCTGTACCCTTACCCTAACCCTAACCCTAACCCGTACCCTAACCCTAACCCTATCCCGTACATTAAACCTAACCCTAACCCTAACCCTACTGCTAACCTGTGAGCTAACCCTAACCCTAACACTAACCCTAAACCAAACCTTAACCCTAACACTAACCTTAACCGTAACCCGTACCCTAAACCTAACCCTAACCCTATCCCTAACCCCTACCCTAACCCTAACCCTAACCAGTACCCTAACCCTAATCCTAACTCAAACCCGTACCTTAACCCTAACCCTAACGTGTACGCTTACCCTAACCCTAATCCTAATCCGTACCCTAACCCTACCCCTACCCCTAACCCTAACCCTAACCCTACCCTAACCCGTACCCTAACCCTAACCCTAAACCTTATCCTAACCCGTACGCAGCCCTAACCCTAACCCGTAACCTAAATCTAACCCTAACCCTAACCCTAACCCGTACCCTAAACCTAACCCTAACCAGTAACCTAACACTAACCCTAACCCGTACCCTAACCCTAACAGTAACACTAACCCGTAACCTAACCCTAACCCTAACCTGTACCCTAAACCTTACCCTAACCCGTACCCAGCCCTAACCCTAACCTGTACCCTAACCCTAACACTAAGCCTAACCCTAACCCTAACCCTAACCCTAACCAGTAGCCTATCCCTAACCCTAACCCATACAGTAACATGTAACCCGACCCTAACCCTAAACCGTAACATAACCCTAACCCTAACCCTAGACTGTACCATAACCCGTACCCTAACCATAAACCTAACCCGTAACCTTCCCCTAACCCTAACCCTAACCCGTACCCTAACCCTAACCCTAAACCTAACCCTAACCCTAAACCTAACCTGTACCCTCACCCTAACCCTTAGCCGTACCCTAACCCTAACCCGTACCCTAACCCTAAACCTAACCCTAACCCAACCCTAATCCTAACCCTAACCCGTACCCTAACCCTAATCCGTCCCCCCCCGGACCCTAACCCGTCCACAGCCCTAACCCTAACCCGTAAACTAACCCTAACCCTAACACTAAACCTAACCCATTCACTCACCCTAACCCTAACCCGTACCCTAACCCTTACCTGTACCCTAACCGTAACCCTTAATCTAACCCTAAACCGTATACTAACCCAAACCCTAAACAGTACCCTAACCCTAACCCTAACCTTAAACCTAACCCATATCCTAATCCTAACCCTAACCCTAACCCTAACCCGTACCCTTACCTTAACACTAACACTAACCCATACCCTAACCCTAACCCTAACCTGTAACCTAAACCTAACACTAACCCGGACCGTATTGCTAACCCGTACCCTAAACCTAAACCTAACACTAACCCTAACCCGTACCATAACACGTACCCTAACCGTAACTCTAACCCGTACCAAACCCTAACCCTAACCCAAACCCTAACCCAACAATAACACTAACCCTAACCCTAACCATAACCATAACCATAACCCCTAACCACACCCTTACCCGAACCCTAACCAGTACACTAACCCTAACCCTAAACCTAACCTGTACCCAAACCCTAACCGTAACCCGTACCCTTACCCTAACCCTAACCCACAACCGTACCCTAACCCTAACCCTAACCCGTACCCTAAGCTGTACACTAATCCTAACCCTAACCCGTACCCTAACCAGTACCCTAACCATAACCCTAACCCTAACCCTAAACCGTACCCTAAACCTAACCCTAACCCTAACCTATAACCAAACCGTAACCCTAACACTAACCCAAACCTTAACCCATACCCTAAGCCTAACCGTAACCCGTACCCTAACCCTAACCCTAACCCTATCCTGTAACCTTACACTAACCCTAACCCTAAGCCTAACCCGTATCCTAATCCTAAAACTAAACCTAACCCTAACCTGTACCCTAACCCGAATCCTAACCCTAAGCAGTACCCTAACACTAACCCTAATCCTAACCCGTACCCTAACCCTAACCCTATCCCTAACCCGTACCCTAACCCTAACCAGTACCCTAAACCTAACCCTAAACCGTACTGCAACCCTTAACCTAACCCTAACCCTAAGACGTAACATAACCCTAACCCTACCTGTACCGTATCCCGTACCCTAACACTAACTCTAACCCGTAACCTTACCCTAACCCTAACCCTAACCTCTACCCTAAACATAACCCTAACCATAATCCTAACAGGTACCCTAACCCTAATACTAACCCTATGCAGTTCCCTAACCCTAAACCTAACCTTAACACTAACCCGTACCCTAACCCTAACCCTAAACCTAACCCTAACCCATAAACTTACCTTAACCCTAACCCGTACACTAAACCTAACCCTAACCCGTACCCTAATCCTAACCCTAACCCTATTGCTAACCCGTACCCTAACCCTAACCCTAACACTAACACTAGCCCGTAACCTAACCCGTACCCTAACCGTATTCCTTACCCGTACCCTAAATCTAACCCTAACCCTAACCTTAACCCTAACCCGTACCCTAAACCTAACCCTAACCCTAACCATACCCTAACCCGTACCCTACACCTAACCCTAACCGTAACCCTAAACCTAACCCGTACCCTAACCCTAACCCTAAACCAAACCAGTACCCTAACCCTAACCCTAAACCATACCCTAACCGTAACCCTAACCCTAACCCGTAACCTAACACTAACCCTAACCCGTACCCTATCCCGCCCCCTAACTGGAACCCTAACCCGTACTCTAACACTAACCCAAAACCTAACCCTAACCTGTACCCTAACGCTAAACCTAACCCTAACCCTAACCTTAACCCTAACCCGTACCCAAACCTACCCTAACCCTAACCCCTACCTTAACCCTAACCCTAACCCTAACCAGTACCCTAACCCTAGCCCTAACCCTAAGCCTAACCCGTACGCTAAACTTAACACTAACGCATACCCTTACCCTAAACATAAACCAAACCAGTACCCTAACCCTAACCCTAAACCTAACCCTAAAACCTACCCTAACACTCACCCCTTACCATAACCGTAACCCTCACCAATAACCTAACACTAATCCTAACCCGTACACTAACCCTTACCGAAACCCTAACCCTGACCCTAACCCTAACCAGTATCCTAACACTAACCCTCATCCTATCCCTAACCCATACCCTAAACCTAGCCAGTATCCTAACCCTAAACCTTACTCTAAACCTAACCCATACACTAACCCTAACCCTAACCCTAATCCGTACCCTAACCCTAACCCTAGCCCTAAATAATACCCAAAACCTAATCCTAACCCGTACCGTAACCCAAACCCTAAACCTAATCGAAACCCGTAACCTAACCCTAACCCTAACCCTAACCAGTACTGTAACAGGTACGCTAACCCTAACCCTAAACCGTAACCTAATCCTAAACCTAACCCTAACAGGGACCCTAACCCTAACCCTAACACTATACCTCACTGGTACCCTAACCCTAACCCTAACCAGTACCCTAAACCTAACCCTAACCCGTACCCGTTCCCTAACCCATACCCTAACCCTAAACCTAACCCATACCCTAACCCTAACCCTAACCCTACTGCTATCCCGTACCCTCACCATTACCCGAAGCCGTAACCTAACCCCTACCCGTACCATAGCCCTTACCCTAACCACTACCCTACCCTAGCCCTAACCCTAAACTGAACCCTAACCCTAACCCTAACCCTAACCCGTACCCTAAACCTAACACTAAACCTAACCCGTACCCTAAACCTAATCCGTAACCTAACCCATACTCTAACCCGTACCCAGCCCTAACCCTACCCTGTAACCTAACCCTAACCCTAACCCTACTGCTAACCCGTACAATCACCCTAAACCTAACTCGTACCCTAACCCTCACCCATACCCTAACCCTAACCCGAACCCTAACCAGTATCCTAACCCTAAACCTAAGCCTAAACCTACCCTAACATCTACCCTAACACTAACCCTAACCATAACCCTAACACTAGCCTTAAACAGTACCGTAAACCGTACCCTAACCCTAACCCTAACCCGTAACCTAACCCTAAACCTTACCCTAACCCGTTCCCTAACCCTAACCCTAACCCTACCAGTATCCTAACCCTCACCCTAACCCGTACCCTAACCCGTACCCAGCCCTAACCCTAACCCGTAACCTAATCCTAAACTTAACCATACTGCTAACCCATACACTCACCCTAAACCTAACCCGTACCCTAACCCTAACCCATACCCTAACCCTTACCTGACTCTAACCCTAACCCTAACCATAAACAGTACCCTAACCCTAACCCTAACCCTAACCTTAACCCTAATCCGTACCCTACCTCTAACCCTAACCCGACCCTTACCTAACCCTAACCCTAACCCTAACCCATACCCTAACCCTAACCCTATCCCGTACACTGAACCTAAACCTAAACCTAACCCTAACCCTTTTGCTAACCCGTACCCTTACCCTAATCCTAACACTAACCCTAACCCGTACCCTAACCCATACCCTCACCGTAACCCTAAACCTTACCCTAACACTAACCCTAACCCTAACCCTAACCCTAACCCTGACCCTAACCTAACCCAAATCGTACCCTAATCCTAACGCTAACCCTAACCCTAACCCCTACCCAAACCCTAAACCTAACCCTAACCGGTTCCCTAAACCTAACACTAACCCTTACACTAAACCTAACTCTAACCCTAACCCTATTGCGAACCCGTAACCTAACCCTAACCCTAACACTAACCCTAACCCGTACCGTAACCCGTACCCTAACCATAACCCTTATCCGTACCCTAACGCTAACCCTAAAGCTAACCCTAAACCTAACCTTAACCCTAAACCTTGCCCTAACCCTAACCAGTACCCTAACCCTATCCCTTACACTAACCCTAACCCGTACCCTAACCCTAACCCTAACCCTACCCCGTAAACTTACCCTAAACCTAACCCTAACCCGTACCCAGGCCTAAACCTAACCCATAACCTAACCCTAACCCTAACCCTACCCCTAACCCGTACACTCACCCTAACCCTAACCCGTACACTAACCCTAACACGTACCCTAACCCTAACCCTTTCTCTAACCCTTACCCGTACCCTAACACTAAACCTAACCAGACCCTAACCTTAACCCTAACCCGTACCCTAATACGTACCCTTACCGTAACCCTAACCCTACCTGTAACCTAACCCTAAACCAAACCCGTAGACTAAACCTAACTCTAACGCTAACCCTATTGGTAACCCGTACCCTAACCCTAACCCTAACACTAACCCTAACCCATACCCTAACCCGTACCCTAACCGTAACCCTTCACCGTACCCTAACGCTAACCCTAACCCTAAACCTAAACTTAACCCTAACCCGTACCCTAAACTTAACCCTAACCCTAACCATAACCCCTATCCTAACCCTAACCCTAACCCTAACCAGTACCCTAAACCTAACCCTAAACCTAACCCTAACCCATACCCTAACCCTAACACTAATGCGCACCTTTACCCTAAACGTAAACCAAACCTGTACCCTAACACTAAACCGTACCCTAACCCTAATCGTAACACTAACCCGTAACCTAACACTAACCCTAACCCGTACCCTCTCCCTCACCCTAACCATAACCCTAACCCTAAATTGTACCCTAACGCTAACTCTAACCCTAACCCTAACCCTAACCCTAATCCTAACCCGTAACCTAAACCTAACGCTAACCCTAATCCGTACCCTAAACCTAACCCTAACCATTCCCTTAAACCTAACCCTAACTCGTACCGAAATCCGTATCCTAACCCTATCCCTAACCCGTAACCTTAACCTAACCCTAACCCTAACCAGTACTGTATCCCATACCCTAACCCTAACCCTAAACCGTAACCTAAAACAAACTCTAACCCTAACCGGTACCCTAACCCTCACCTTAACACTATACCTAACCCATACACTCACCCTTACCCTAAGCCGTACTCTTACCCTAACCCGTACCCTAACCCTAACCCTTACACTAACCCTAACCCATACTCTAACCCTAACCCTAACCAGTACCCCAACCCTAACCCTAACCCGTACCCTAACACTAACCCTAACCCTAACCCTAAACCGTACCCTTACCCTAACCCTAACCCTAACCCGTTCCGAGCCCTAACCCTAACCCATAACCTAACCCTAACCCTAAATCTACCCCAAACCCGTACACTCACCCTAACCCTAACCCGTACCCGAAACCTAATGCGTACCCTAACACTAACCCTTACTCTAACCCTAACCCGTACCTTAACCCGAACCCTAACCAGTACCCTAACCCTAACCATATCCTTAACCCTAACCTTAACCCTAACCCGTACCTAACCCTAACCCTAACCCTAACCCTAACCCGTACCCTTACCCTAACCCTAACCCTTAACCGTACCCTAACCCTAACCTTAACACGAACCCTAACCCGTAACCTAACCCTATCCCGTACCATACCCCTAACCCGTACACTCACCCTAACCCTAAACCGTAACCTAACGCTAACCCGTACCCTAACCCTAACCCGTAACCTAACCCTAATCCTAACCTTTACCAGTACCGTAACCCGTACCCTAACCCTATCCCTAACACGTACCTAACCCTAACCCTAACCCGTACCCTAACCCTAACCCTCACCCGTACCCTAACCCTAACCTTAACACTAACCCTAACCCGTAACCTATCACTAACCCGTACCATACCCCTAACCCGTACACTCACCCTAACCCTAAACCGTAACCTAACGCTAACCCGTACCCTAACCCTAACCCGTAACCTAACCCTAATCCTAACCTTTACCAGTACCGTAACCCGTACCCTAACCCTATCCCTAACACGTACCTAACCCTAACCCTAACCTGTACCCTAACCCTAACCCTAACCCTCAACCGTACCTTAACCCTAACCCTAAACCTAACCCGTACCCTATCCCGTACCCTAACCCTGACCCTAACCTTAACCTTAAACCTAACCCTAACCCTAAACCTAACCCTAACCAATACCCTAAACCCTACCCTAACCCTCACACTAACCCAGTAACCAAACCCTAACCCGTACCTTAACCCGTACCCTAACCCTAACCATAACGTGTACCCTTACCCTTTACCTAAACCAAACCAGTACCGTAGCACTAACCCTAAACCGTACCCTAAACCTAACCCTAACACTAACCCGTACCCGTACCCTAACCCGTACCCTAACCGTAACCCTTCCCCGTACCCTAACGTTAACCCTAACCCTTACCCTAACCCTAACTTAACCCTAACCCATAACCTAAACTTAACCCTAACCCTAACCATAACCCCTATCCTAACCCTAACCCTAACCCTAACCCTAACCAGTACCCTAACCCTAACCCTAAACCTAACCCTAACCCGTACCCTAACCCTAACACTAATGCGCACCTTTACCCTAAACGTAAACCAAAACTGTACCCTATCACTAAACCTAACCCTAACCCTAAACCGTACCCTAACCCTAACCGTAACACTAACCCGTAACCTAACACTAACCTTAACCCATACCCTCTCCCTCACCCTAACCCTAACCCTAACTTGTACCCTAACCCTAACCCTAACCCTAACCATAACCATAACCCTAATCCTAACCCATACCCTAACCCTAACCCTAACCCTAATCCGTACCCTAAACCTAACCCTAACCATTCCTTAAACCTAACCCTAACCGTACCGAAACTCGTATCCTAACCCTACCATAACCCGTAACCTTAACCTAACCCTAACCCTAACCAGTACCAACACTAACCCTAACCCTAAACCGTACCCTAACCCTAACCCTAACCCTAACCCGTAACCTAACCCTAACCCTAAACCGTACCCTAACCCTAACCCTAACGCGCAACTTTACACTAAACGTAAACCAAACCAGTAACCTAACCCTAAGCCTAACCCTAACCCGTACCCTAACCCTAACCCAAACCCTCACACTTACCCTAACCCTAAACCTAACCGCAACCCGGATCCTAACTCTAACACTAACCCGTAACCTAACCCTAACCCTAACCCTCACACTTAGCCTAACCCTAACCCTAACCCTAAGCAGTACCCTAACCCTAACCCATACCCGTACCCTAACCCATACCCTATCCCTAAACCTAACCTGTACCCTAACCCTAACCCTAACACTAACCCTAACCCTAAACCTAACCGGTACCCTCACCCTAACCCTAAGCTGTACCCTAACCCTAATCTGTACCCTAAACCTAACCCTATCCCATACCCTAAGCCATACACTACCCTAACTCTAACCTGTACCCTAACCCGTCCCCTAAACCGAACCCTAAACCTAACCCTAACCCTAACCCTTACACTAACACTAACCCATACCGTAACCCTTACCCTAACCAGTAATCTAACCCTAAACCGAACCCTAACCCGTACCTAAGCCTAACCATAACCCTAACCAGTACCCTAACCCTAACACGAAACCTTACCCTAACTCGTACTCTAACCCTAAACCTAACCCTAACCCTAAACCTAACCATAACCCGAACACTAACCCGTACCCTAACCCTAATCCTAAATATAACCCTAACTCGTACCCTAACCCTTACTGGTACCCAGCCCAAACCCTAATGTTAACCCGTTCCCTAACCCATTCCCTAACCCTAACCATAACCCTACCCGAACCCTAACCTTAACTCTAACCCAAACCAGACCCTAACCCTAACCCGTACCATAACCCTAACCCTAATACATACATAACCCTAACTCTAACCTAACCCGTACCCTAAAACTAACCCTACACTAACCTGTACCATAACCCTAACCGTAACCCTACCCTAACCAGTACCCGAACCCTAACCCTAACCCTAACCCATAACCTAACCGTAACCCTAAACCCTAACCCTAGGCGTACCCTAGCCGACCCCAAACCCTATACAGTACCCTAACCATAACCCTAACCCGTAATCTTACCCGTACCCTACCCTAACCCTAACCCGTGACCTAACCCTTACCCTAACCCTAACACTAACCTGTACCCTAACCCTAAACTTAACCCGCAACGAACCCTAACCCTGACACGTATCCTAACCCTAACCCTATCACTTACACTAACCACTACCCTAACCCTAACCCTAACCCTGAGCAGTACCCTAACCCTAATCCTAACCCTAACCATAACCTAAAACTAAACCTAACCTCTCCCCTTACCCTAAACCTAACCCTAACCAGTACCCTAACCCTAACCCTAACCCATACCCTAAGCCATACACTAATCCTAACCCTAACCCGTACCCTAAACCTAACCCTAAACCTAACCCTCAACCTAACCGGTACCCTAACCTTAACCCTCAACCCAACCAGTACCCTAAACCTAACCCTAACCCGTACCCTAACCCTAAACCATACCCTTACCCTAACCCTAACCCTAAACTGTACCCTAACCCTACCCTAACCCTATACCATACCATAAACCTAAAGCTAACCCTAACACTAACCTTAACCCTAACTCGTAACCTATCCCTAACCCTAACCCGTACCATAACCCTAACCCTAACCCTAACGCTAACCCTCACCTGTACCCTAGCCCTAACCCAAACCCTAACACTAACCCATACCTTAACCCTAACCCTTAACCTAAGAAGTACCCTAACCTAACCATAACCCTAACCTGTACCCTAACCCTAACCCTAACCCTAAAACTAACCCTAACCTGTACCCTAACCCGTACCCTATGAGTAACTCTTTCCCGTACCCTAACCGTAGCCCTAAACCTAAACCTAAAACTAACTTTAACCCTAACCCGTACCCTAAAACTAACCATAAACCTAACCATAAACCCTACTCTAACCCTAACCCTAACCCTAATCGGTACCCTATCCCTAACCCGTACCCTAACCCTAACCCTACCCCGTACCCTTACCCTAACCCTAACCCTAAACCTTACCCTACCCAAAGACTAACACGTATCCTAAGCCGTACCCTAACCCTAACCCTAAAACTAACCCTAACCCTAACCCGTACCCTAACTCTAAACCTGACCATAACCAGTACCCTAACCCTAACCCTAACCCGGACCGTAAACCACACCCTAACCCTATCCCGTAACCTAACCCTAACCCTAACCATAACCTGTACCGTAACCCTAACCCTAACCCTAACTCTAACCCATAACCTAACACTAACCCTAAACTGTACCCTAACCCTAGGCCTAACACTAACCCATACCCTAACCCTAACCCTAACAATAACCAGTTCCCTAACCCTAAACCTAACCCGTACCCTTACCCATACGCTAACCCTAACCTGTACCCTAACCCTAACCCTTATTCTAACCCTAACCAGTACCCTAACCCTAAACCTAACCAGTAACCTAACCCTAAACCTACCTTTAACCTTAAACCATACCCTAAACCTAACCCTAACCCTATCCCGAACCCGTAACCTAAACCTAACCCTCACCCCTACCCTAACCCTAACCCTAACCCTAACCCGGACCCTAACCCTAACCCTAACCCTAAACAGGACCCTAACCCTAAACATAACCCTAATCCGTACCCTAACCCTAACCCCAACCCTACCTTAACCCGTATCCTAAACTTTACCCTAACCCTAAACCTAACCCTAACCTGTACCCTAACCCTAACCCTAATCCTAACCCTAACCAGTACCCTAACCCTAACTCTAACCCTAACCCGTAACCTAAAACTAAACCTAACCCCAACCCGTACACTAACCCTAACCCGTACCCTAACCCATACCGTAACCCATACCCAGCCTTAACCCTTACTCGTAACCGAACCCTAACCCTAACCCTAACACTAAACCGTACCCAAACCTAACCCTAACCAGTACCCTAAACCTAACACTAACCTCAACCCTAACCCGTACCCTAACTCTAAACTTAAACCTTACCTTAACCCTAATACCATACCCTTACCCTAACCCTAACCGTAAACCGTACCCTAACCCTAATACTAACCCGTACCCTAAACTTAACCCTAACCCTAAACCTATGCCTAACCCGTACCCTAAACCTGACTCTAACACTAACCCTAACCCTAACCCGTACCCTAACCCGTACCTAAACCTAACACTAACCCTAACCTAACCCTAGTCCTAAACATCACCGTAATCCTAACCTTAACCCTATACCGTAACGTAAACGTAAACCTAACCCTAACCCTAAACCCTACTCTAACCCTAACCCTAACCCTAACCAGTACCCTAACCCTAACCCTTACCCTAACCCTAACCCTAGCCCGTACCCTTACCCTAACCCTCACCCTTACCCATAACCTACCCTAAGCCTAACCCGTACACTAAGCCATACACTAACCCTAACCCTAACCCGTAACCTAACCCATACCCTTAACCTAACCCTAAACCTAACACATCCCCTAACCCTAACCATAACCCAAACCTGTACCCTAACCCGTACCTTAACCCTAACCAGTACCCTAAACCTAAACCTAACCCTAACCCATACCCTAACCCTAACCCTAACCCTAACACTAACCTGTATCCTAACCCTAACCCAAACCTAAACCTAACCCTAAACTATACCCTAACCCTACCCCTAACAGTAACCAGTGCCCTAAACCTAACCCCAACCCAAACCCTCACCCGTAGCATAACCCTAACCCTAACACTAACCAGAACCCTAACCCTAACCCGTACCGTAACCTGTACCCTAACCCGTACCCAGCCCTAACCCTAACCCGTAACCGAACCCTAACTTTAACCCTAACCCTAACCCTAACCCTAACCCGCACACTCACCCTAAGCTTACCCCGTACCCTAACTCTAACCTGCATGCTAACACTAACCATACTGTAACCCTAAACTGTACCTTAACTCTAACCCTAAACAGTACCCTAACCCTAACCCTACAATTAACCTTTACTCATACCCTAACCCTAACCCTAAACCTAACCCTAATCCGTTTCCTAACCCGTCCCTTAAACATAACCCTAACCCATACCCTAAACAGTACCCTAAACCTAACCCTAACCCATACCCTAAATCGTACCCTAAACGTAACCCTAACCCATACCCTAACCTTACCATTATTCTCACCCTAACCCGTACCCTAACCCTAACCCTAACCAGTACCCTAACCCTCACCCTAAATTTAACCCTAACCCGTACCCTAAACCTAAACCTAACCTAACCCTAACCTGTACCCTTACCCTAAACCTAACCCTAACGTGTACCCAAACCCTAACCCTAACCCGAACTGTAAACCTAACAATAACCCTAATCCTATCACTAACCCGTACTGTAACCATAACCCTAACACTAACCCTAAGCCTTACCCTAACCCGTACCCTAAGAGTAACACTTACCCGTACCCTAACCCTAGTCCTAACCTCACATTTACCAAACGTTAACACTTTCCCGAACCATAAACCTAACCCTAACCCTAACTCTAAACCCTACTCTAACCCTAACCCTAACCCTAACCAGTACCCTAACCCTAACCCATACCCTAACCCTAACTCTACCCCGTACCCTTACCCTAACCCTATCCCTTACCCGTACCCTACCCTAAGCCTAACCTGTACCCTAAGCCGTACACTAAAACTAACCCTAACCCATACCCTAACCTGTACCCTAAACCTAACCCTAATCCTAACCCTAACCCTAACCCTGAACCAAACCAATAACCTAACCCTAACCCTAACCCTTTTCCTAAACCATACCCTAACCCTAACCCTAACCCTAACCCAACCCTACACCTAACCTTTAACTGTACCCTAACCCTACCCTTAACCCTAACCTGTACCCTAACCCTAACCCTATCCCAAACCCTCAACCATAACATAACCCTAACCCTAAAACTAACAAGTACCCGAACCCTAACCCTTACCCTAACCCGTACCCTAACCCATACCCAGCACTAACCCTAACCCGTAACCGAACCCTGACTTTAACTCTAACCCTAACCCTAACCCGCACACTCACCCTAACCCTAACCCGCACCTTAACACTAAACCGTACGCTAACACTAACCATTACTTTAACCCTAAACCGTACCCTAACCCTAACCCTAAACAGTATCCTAACCCTAACCCTAAACTTAACCCTAACCTGTACCCTAACCTTAACACTAACCCTATCCGTACCCGTACCCTACCCTAAAACTAACCCTAACCCATACCCTAACCCTAACCCTAATCCGTACCCTAAACCTGACCCTAACCCTAACTCTATGCCTAACCCTTACCCTAACCCTAACACTACCACTAACCCTAACCCTAACCCTTAACCTAAACCTATAAACCCTAACCTTAAACCTAACCTGTACCCTAACCCTAACCCTAAACCAAACAAGTACCCTAATCCTAACCCTAAACCATAACCTATCCGTAACCCGTAACCTAAACCTAACCCTAACACTAACCCATACCGTAACCCTAAACCTAACCTAAACAGTACCCTAACCCTAACCCTAACCCTAAGCCTAACCGTACCCTAACCCTAACCCGTATCCTAATCCTAAACCTAACCCTAAACCTAAACCTAAACCTAAACCTAACCCTAACCTGTACCCTAACCCTAACCCTAACAATAACCCTAACCAGGACCCTAACCCTAACCCGAAACCTTATTTTAACCCGTACCCTAACCCTAACCCTTACCCTAATCCATAACCTATCCCTAAACCTAACCATAAACAATACCCTAACCCTAACCCATATCCTAACCCTAACCCATACCCTAACCCTAACCCTAACCCTAACCCATTCCCTAACCCGTACGCTACCCCGAACCCTATCCCGTTCCCTAACCCGAAACTTCAACCTAACCCTAACCCATACCCTAAGCCGTACCCTAACCCTAACCTGTACACTAATCCTCAACCTAAACCCATTCAGTACCCTAAACCTAACACAAACCCTATACCTCACCCTATTGCTAACCCGTACCCTAAACATAACCCTAACACTAACCCTAACCCTAACCCTAATCCGTACCCTAACCATAACCCTAACCCGTAACTTAACCCTAAACCTAACCCTAACCCTAACCTTAACCCTAACTCGTACCCAAATCTAAACCTAACCCTAACCCCTACCCTAACCCTAAACCTTACCAGCACCCTAACGCTAACCCTAACACTTACCCTTATCCTAACCCTAAACCTAACCCGTACCCTAAGCAGTACACTAAACCTAACCCTAACCCGTGCCCTAATCCATACCCTAATCCTAACCCTAACCCAATCCCTAACCCTAACCCTCACCCGTACCCACACCCTAACTCTATCCCTAACCCTAACCGTAACTCTAACCCTAACCCTACCCTAACCCTATTAGTAACCTTAACCCTTACAATAACCCATTCCATAAACCTAACACAAACCCTAAACCTAAACCTAACCCGTACCCTAAGCCTAATCCTAAACTGAACCAGTACCCTAACCCTAAATCTAACCCTAACCAGTACGCTAACACTAACCCTACCCATAAACCGTACCCTAAACTTAACCGTAACCCTAACCTTAACCCTAACACGTACACGTACCATAACCCTAAAACTAACCCGTACCCGTACCTAACCCTAAACCTTACCCGATTCCTAACCCCAATCCTAACCCCACGCCTAACCCGTAACATAACCCGAACCCTAACCCTAACACTAACCCTAACCAAAACCTACCTCATACCTTAACCCTAAAACTAACCGGTACCCTAAACCTAATCTAACCCTGACCTGTCCCCTAACCCTAACACTAAACCTAACCCTAACTCTAAGGCATAACCTAACCCGTACCCTAACCCGTACCCTAACCCTTACCGTAACACTAAACCTTACCCTTACACGTACCCTTACCCTAACCCTAACCTTAAACTTGACCCTAACACATACCCTATCCCTAAACTGTAACCAAACCCTAACCTTCACCCTAAGCCATACACTAAACCTAATCCTAAACCTAACCCGTACACTAACCCTAAACCTAAACCCACCCAGTACCCTAAACCTAACCCTAACTCTAACCCAGGCCCTATTGCTAACCCGTACCCTAAACATAACCCTAACGCTAACACTAACCCGTAACCTAATCCGTACCCTAACCATAAACCTAACCCGTACCTTAACCCGAAACCTAACCCTAACCTTAACCCTAACCTGTACCCTAAACCTAACCCTAACCCTAACCCTAACCCCTACCCTAACCCTATTCCTAACCAATACCCTAACGCTAACCCTAACCCTTACCCGTACACTAACCCTAACCCTAACACGTAACCTTACCCTAACCATAACCCACACCCGTACCCTAACCCTATCCCTAACCCGTTGTACACTAATCCTAACCCTAACCCGTGCCCTAACCCATACTCTAAACCTAAACCGTACCCTAACCCTAATCCTAAACCGTACCCTAACCCTAACCCTAAACCAATACAGTATCCTAACCCTAACCCTAACCCAGAAACGTACCCTTACCCTAACCCTAAACCATACCCTTACCCGTCCCCTAACCCTAACACTAACCCTAAACCTAACCAGTACCCTAACCCTAAACCGAACCATACCCTAACCCGTACCCTAAACCTAACCCTATCCCTAACCCGTACCCTAACCCTAACCCTAACCCGTAACCTAACCCTAACACTTACCATAACCTGTACCGTAACCCGTACCCTAGCCCTAAATCTAACCCAAACCTAACCCTAACCCTAAGCCTAAGCCTAAACCTAACCCTATCCGTAACCCTAACCCGTACCCTAAACCTAACCCTAACCCGTACTCTAACCCTAACCCTAACCCTAAACAGTACACTACCCTAAGACTAACCCGTACCCTAAGGCTTACCCTCACCCTAAACCTAACCCTAACCCTAAACCTAACTGTTACCGATACTTTAACCCTAACACTAACCCTAACCCTAACCCGTACACTAACCCTAACCCGTACACTAACCGTAACCCGTACCCTAACCCTAACCCTAAGCCGAACCTAAACCCTAACCCTAACCCTAACCCTAAACCGTACCTTAACCCTAACCCTAACCCTGACACTTTCCCTAACCCTAACCCTAAGCCCTAACCCGTACCCTAACCAGTACCCTAACCCATAACCTAACCCATACAATAACACTAAACCTAATCCTAACCCGTACCCGAACCCTAACCCTAACCAGTATCCTAACCCTAACACTAATCCTAACGAGTACCCTAACCCTAACTCTAAACCTAACACTTACCCTAACCCTTAACCTAAACGGTACCCTAAACCTAACCCTAAGGCTAACCCGTACCCTAATCCTAACCGTAACCGGTAACCTAAACCTATCCCTAACCCTAACCCATACCCCAACCCTAACCCTAACCCAAACCCTGTCCCATAACCTAACACTAACCCTGACTCAAACCAGAACCCGAAACGTAACCATAACCCTAACCCTAACCAATAGCCTATCTCTATCGCTAACACTAACCTCTACCCTAACCCTAACCTAACCCTAACCCTAACCCGTACACTAATCCTATACCTAAACCTAACACTAACCTGTACCAGTACCCTAACCCTAACACTAAACCTTACCCTAACCCTAACCCGGACCCTTCCCTAACCCTAACCATAACACTATGCCTATACCGTACCCTAACCCTACCCCATTCCTTAACCCTAACTCTAACCCTAAGCCGTACCCTAACCCTAACCATAACCCGAATCCTAACCCATACCCTAAACCTAACCCGTACCCACACCCTAACTATCACTCTAACCGCAACACTAACCCTAACCCAAACCTACCACATACATTAACACTAAATCTAACCGGTACCCTAAACCTAATCTAACCCTAACCTGTACCCTAACCCTAACCCTAACCCTAACCTAACCCTAACCCTATACCGTACCCTAACTCTAAACTTAAACCTAACCGTAAACCTAACCCTAACCCGTACCCTAACTCTAAACTTAAACCTAACCGTAAACCTAACCCTAACCCGTATCCTAACCCTAAACCTAAACCGTACCATAACCCGTACCCTAACCCTAACCCTAACCAGTACCGTAACCCTAACCCTAACCAGTACCCTAAACCTAACCGTAACCCTAACCCATACCCTAACCCTAACCCTAACCCTAACCCTTACACTTACCCTTACCCTTACCTAACCCTTACCCGTACCCTATCCCTGACCCTTACCTGTACCTAAAACCTAACCCTAACCCTAATCCTATTGCTGAATCATACCCTAACCCTAACACTAACCCGTACCCTTACCCAAATCCTAATCCTAACCCGTACCCTAACCCTAACCCTAAACCGTACCCTACCTGTAACCCTAACCCTAACCCATACCCTAACCCTAACCCTAACGCTAACCCATACCCTCACCCTAACCCTACCCTAAACTGTACCGTAACCCTAACCCTAACGCTAACCTGTCAAACCTCCTAATCCCTAACTCGTTCAATAAACCGTACCCTAACCCTTACCCTAAACTGTAACCTAATCCTAAACCTAACCCGTACCTGTACCCTAACCCTAACCCTAACCCTCACCTGTACACTAACCCTAACCCTAACCCTTACCCTAACCAGTACCCTAACCCTAACACTAACCTGAAACTGTACCCTAACCCGTATCCTAACCCTAACTAGTACCCTAACCCTATCCCTAACGCTAAACCTAACCCTAACCCCACCCTTACCCGAATCTGTACCCTAACCCTAACCCTTAAATTAACCCTAACCCTTACACTATCCCTAACCCGTACCCTTACCCTAACCCTAACCAGTACCCTAACCCTAACCCTAACCCGTACCCTACCCTAACCCAGACCCTAACCCTAATCTAAACCTAACCCTAACCCTAACCCAAAACATAACCCGTACCCTAACCCTAACCTGTACCCTCACCCTAACACTAACCCTAACCCGTACCCTAACCCTAACCCTAACACGTACCTAACACTACGCTAACCCGTACCCAAACACGTACCCTACCCTAACATGTACCATAATCCTTACCCAAACCCTAACCTTAACCCGTACCCTAACCCAACCCTAACACGTACCTAACCCTAACTCTAACCCTAACCCATACCCTAAACCTAACCCTACCCTAACCTGTACCCTAACCCTAACCCTAACCTGTACCCTAACCCAAACTCTAACCCTAGCCCTAACCAGTACCCTAACCCTAACACTAACCCTAATTCTAACCCGTACCCTAACCCTAAACCTAACCCTAATCCGTACCCTAACACTAAACCTATTCCTAACCAGTACCCTAAAATTAAACCTAACACGTACCGTAACCCGTACCCTAACCCTAACCAGTACCCTAACCCTATCCCTAACACTAAACCTAACACATAACCTCATCCTTACCCGAAGCTGTACCCTAAACCTAACCCGTAACCTACCCCTAACCCTTACACTAACCCTAACCCATACCCTAACTCTAACCCTAACCAGTACTCTAACCCTAAACCTAACCGTAAACCAAACCCTAACCCGTACCCTAACCCTTTCCCTAACTTAAACAGTACCCTAACCCTAACCCTAACCCTAAAACTAACCCGTACCCTAACCCTAACCGGTGTCCTAAACCGTACCCTAACCCATACCCAGCCCTAACACTAACCCGTAACCTAACCCTAACCCTGACTCTAAACCTAACCCGTACATTCACCCTAACCCTAAGCCGTATCCTAACCCTAACCCATAACCTAACCCTAACCCTTACTCTAACCCTAACCCATACCCTGAACCTAACCCTAATCCTAACCCGTACCCTCAACCTAACCCTAACCCAACGGTAACCCGTACACTAAGCCTAACCCAAGCCCGTAACCTAACACTAAACCTAACTGTAACCAGTACCGTAACCCTTACACTAACCCTAACCCCTATCTGTAACCTAAACCTAACCCAAACCCTAACCCGTACCCTAACCCTAAACCCAACCCTCCAGCGTACCCTAACCCGTGCCCTAACCATACCCTAACCCGTACCCTAACCTAACCCTAATGCGTACCATTACCCTAACCCTAACCCTAATCTGTACCCTATCCCTGACCCTAACCTGTACCCTACGCCGTACACTAACACTAAACCTAACCCGCACCATAACCCGTACCCTAAACCTAACCCGTACCCTATCCCTAAACCTAAATGAAACAAGTACCCTAACCCTAACGCTAACCATAACCCTTAACCATACACTAACCCTAACCCTAATGCTAACCCTAACCGTAACCCTAACCCGTAACCTACCCCTACATCTAACCCGTACCCTAACCCTAACCCTAACCCTAACCGTGCCCTAATCCTAACCCTAACCCTAACCAGTAACCTAACCCTAACTCTAACCTGAAATAATACCCTAACCCTAACCATAACCCTAACCTGACCAGTACCCTAAATCTAAACCTAACCAGTACCGTATCCCATACCCTAACCCTAACCCTAACCGGTACATATTCCTAAATGTAACCCTAACAAGTACTGTAACCCATACCCTAAACCTAACCCTAAACCGTAACCCAACCCTCACCCTAACCCTAACCCTCACCCGTACACTAACCCTAACCCTAACCCTAACCAGTACCCTAACCCTAACCCGTACCCGTACCCTAACATGTACACTAACCCTAGCCCTAACCAGTAAACTAACCCTAACCCTAACCCTAACCCGTAACCTAACCCTAGCCCTAACCAGTACCCTAATCCTAACCCTAACCCTAAACATAACCGGTACACTCAACCTTACCCTAAGCCATACCTTAACCCTAACCCGTACCCTAACCCTAATCCTTACACTAACCCTAACCAGTACCCTAACCCTAACCCGTACCCTAACCCATACCCTAACCCTAACCCGTACCCTACCCGTACCAAGCCCTAACCCTACTCCGTACCTAACCCTAACCTTAACCCTACTGCTAACCCGTACACTCAGCCTAAACATAACCCTAACCCTACCATAACCGTACTCTAACCCTATCCCTATTCTAACCCTAACTGGTACCGGAACCCTAACCCTAACCAGTTCCAAAAGCTAACCCTAAACTTAACCCTAACCCGACCCGTAACCTAACACTAACCCTACCCTAACCTGTACCTTAACCTTAACCCTAACCTTAACCCTAACCAGTAACATAAACCTACACCAAACCCTAACCCGTACACTAACCCTAACCCTAACCCTAACCCGTGCCCTAAACCTAACCCTCACCCTAAACAGTAACCTATCCCTAACCCTAACCCTAACCCTAACCCTAACGCATACCCTAACCCTACCTCGAACCCTAACCCTAAACCATAACCTAACCCTAAACGTAACCCATATCCTAACCCTAACCCTAAACTAACCCTAACCCTAACCCTAACCCGTATCCTAAACCTAACCCTAACACTAACCCGTGCCCTAACCCGTACCCTCACCCTAAAGAGTACCCTAAACATAACCCAAACCCTAACCCTCACCCTAAACCGTACCCTAAACCTAACCCTAACACGTAACCTAACCCTAAACCTAACGCTAACCCGTCCCCTAAACCTAACCCTATCCTGAACCCTAACCTTAACCCATACCCTAACCCTAACCCAGCCCTAACCCATTCCCAGCCCTAACACTAACCCGTAACCTAACTCTAACCCTTAACCTAACCCTCACCCGTACATTCACCCTAACCCTAACCCGTACCCTACACCTAACCCGAAACCTAACCCTAACGATAACTCTAACCCTAACCCATACCCTAACCCTAACCCTAAACCTAACCAGTACACTTAACCTAACCCTAACCCTCACCCTAACCCGTAATCTAACCCTAAACCTAATTCTAACCAGTACTGTAACCCATACCCTAACCCTAACTCTAAACCGTAAGCTAACCCTAACACTAACCCTAACCCTAACCCTCACCCGTACCCTAACCGTAACCCTAACCCTAACCCGACCCTAACCTTAACCCTAACACGTAACCTTACCCTAACCCTAATCCGTACCCCAACCCGAACCCTGGCCCTTACCCTAAGCCGTACACTAACCCGAAACTTAAACCGGACCGTACCCGTACCCTAAACCTAACCCTGAACCTAAACCACACCCTAACCCTAACCCTAAATGAAACCAGTACCCTAACCCTAACCCTAACCCTAACCCTAAACCTAACCCTAACACTAAACCATACACTAACCCTAACCGTAACCCTATCCCTAACCCGTAACCTAATACTAAACCTAACCTGTACCCTAAACCTAACCCGTACCCTAAACCTAACTCGTACCCTAACCCTACCCCTAAACCCAACCAGTACCCTAACCCTAAATCTAAACCGAATCCGTACCCTAACACTAACCCTCACCCTAAACCTAACCAGTACCCTAAAACTAACCCTAAACCGTACCATAACCCGTACCCTGACCCTAACCCTAACCCGTACCTAACCCGAAACCTAATCCTAAACAGTACCATAACCCGTACCCTAACCCTAACCCTAACCCGTACCCTAAACCTAACCCTAACACTAACGCTAACCCTATCCCTAACCCTAACCAGTACTCTAACACTATCCCTAAACCTAACCCGTCCCCTAACCCGTACCCTATCCCTAGCCCTAACCCGTACTGTAACCCGTAGCCTAACCCTAAACTTAAACCGTAACGTAACCTTAACCCTAACCCTAACCCTAACCCTCAACCGTACCCTAACCCTAACCCTAACCCTAACCCTAACTAGTACCCTATCTCTAACCCTAACCCTAACCCTAACACTAACCCTAAACCTAACCCGTACCCTAACCCTAACCCTAACCCATACCCTAACCCTAACCCATACCCTATCCCAAACCCTTAACCTAACCTGGACCCTAACACTAACCCGGACCCTAAATCGTACCCCTAACCAGGGTCCCGCCGTAACCCTAACCCGTAACCTACCCTACCCTGACCCTACCCCTAACACATACACTCACCGTAACCCTAACCCGTAACCTAACCCTAACCCGTTCCCTAACCCTAACCCTTACTCTAACCTAAGCCGTACCCTAAAATTAACCCTAACCCTAACCCTCAACCTAAACCTAACCAGTACCCTAAAACTAACCCTAACCCATACCATAACCCATACTCTAACCCTAACCCTAACCAGTATGTAACCCGAAACCTAACCCTAAACAGTAACGTAACCTGTACCCCAACCCTAACCCTAATCCGCACCCTAAACCGAACCCTAACCCTAACGCTAACCCTAACCATAACCCTAACCAGTACTCTAACACTATCCCTAAACCTAACCCGTCCCCAAACCCCTACCGTATCGCTAACCCTAACCCATACTGTAACCCGTACCCTAACCCTAACCTTATACCGTAACGTAACCCTAACCCTAACCTGTACCCTATCGCGAACCCTAACCCTAACCCTAACCCTCACCCGTACCCTAACCCTAAACCTAACCCTAACCCTAACCATAACCCCATCCAGTACTCTAACCCTAACCCTAACCCTAACCCTAACCCTAAACCTTACACGTACCATAACCTTGACAATAACCCGTACCCTAACCCTAACCCGTACCCTATCCCTAACCCTAAACCTAACACAGACCCTAACCCTAAACCAGACCCTATATCGTACCCCTAACCAGGACCCAGCTGTAACCCTAACGCATAACCTAACCCTAACCCTGACCCTACCCCTAACCCATAAACTCACCGTAACCATAACTCGTACCCTAACCCTAACCCGTACCCTAACCCTAACCCTTACTCTAACCCTAAGCCATACCCTAACACTAACCCTAACCTGTACCCTAACCCGTACCCTAACCCTAACCCTAAACCGTACACTAAGCCTAACCCTAACCTGTACCCTAACACTAACCCTAACCATAACCCGTAACGTAACCCTAACCCATACCCTAACCCTAATCCTTATTCTAACCCTATGCCATACCCTAACCCTTCCCTTAACCAGTACCCTCACCCTAACCCTTAACCATAACCCGAACCCGAACCCTAAACCTAACCCTAAACCTTACCCTTACCCTTACCCTTACCCTAACACTAACCCTAACCCGTAGCCTAACCCAACCATACCCGTACCCTAAACCTAACCCTAACCCCTACCCTAACACTACCCTAACCCGTACCCCTACCCTTATCCGAACCGTAACCCTTACCAGTATCCTAATCCTAACCCTAACTCTAACCCTAACCAGTACCTTAACCAAAACCCTAACCCGTACCCTAGGGCTAACCCTAAACCTAACTAACCTTAACCCTAACCCGTACCCTTAACCTAACCCTAACCCGAACGCTAAACCCTACACTAACCCTAACGCTACCCCTAAACAGTACCCTCATCCTAAACCTAACCCTCACCCTTACCCTAACACTAACCCTAATGCGTACCCTTCCCTAACCCTAAACCTAACCAGTACCCTAACCCTAACCCTAACCCTAAACCGTACCCTAAACCTAACCCTAAGGTAACCCTAACCTGTACCCTAACCCTAACCCTAACCAGTACCCTAACCCTCACCCTAACCCTAACCCTAACCCTAACCAGTAACCTAACCTTCACCCTAAACCTAACCCTAATCCGTACCCTAACCCAAAACCTATTCCTAACGAGTACCCTAAAACTAACCCTAACCCGTACTGTAACCCGTACCCTAACCCTTACCCTATACCGTTACCTAATCCTACCCCTAACACTCACCTGTACCCTAACACTTACCCTAACCCTAACCTTACCCTAACCAGTACACTAACACTATCCCTAACCCGAAACGGTACCCTAAACTGTACCCTGACCTTAACCCTAACCGGTACCCTAACCCTATCCCTATCACTAAACGTAACCAGTAGCCTCACCCTTACCCGAAGCCGTACCCTAAACCTAATCCGTAACCTAATGGTAACCCTTACACTAACCTTAACCCTAATCCTAACCCTAACCCTAACCCTAACCCTAACCCCTTCTGTACGCTAACCCTTACCCTAACGCGTAGCCTGACCCTAACCCGAACCCGTATCCTAACACTATTCCTAACCCTACCCAGTACCCTCACCCTAACCATACCTGTACAGCAAACCGTACCCTAACCCTAACCCTAATCCATACCCTATCCTGATCCCTAACCCTAACCTTTAGCCTAAACCTACCCCGTACCCAAACCCTAAACTTAACCCTAACCCTAACCCTTATACGTACCGTAACCCTACCCTAACCCTAACCCCTACCCTAACCCTAACCCTAACCGTAACCCTAACCCAAAACCTAACCTGTACCCTAACCCTAACCCTAATCCGAACCCGTATCCTAACCCGTACCCTAACCATAACCTTAACCAGTACCCTAACCCTATCGCTAACCCTCCAGTACCCTAACCCTAACCGTAACCCTTACCCTAACCAAAAACCTATCCCTAAATCGTACCCTAACCATAACCCTAAACCTAACCCTAAGCCGTACCCTAACCCTAACCCTAACCTGTACTGTATCCCGAACCCTAACCCTAACTCTAACCCGTAACCTAAACCTTACCCGACTCTAACCTGTACCCTAACACTAACCCTAACCCTAAACAGTACCCTAACCCTAACCCTAACCCGTACCCTAACCAGTACCCTAAACCTAACCCGTTCCCTCACCCTAACCCTTATTCTAACCATAGCCCGTACCCTAAACCTAACCCTAACCAGTACCCTAATGCTAACCCTAAACCTAACACAAAGCCTAACCCATAACCTAACCCTAACCCTAACCCTAATCCATAACCTAACCCTAACCCTTACCAGTACCCTAAACCTAACCCTAAACCGTACCGTAAACCGTACCCTCACCCTAACCCTAACCCTAAACCTCAACCTAACCCGTACCCTCATCCTAAACCTAAGCCGTACTCTAACCCTAACCCTAATCCGTACCCGAACCCTAACCATTACACGAACCCTAACCTGTACCATAACCCTAAACATAACCAGTACCCTAACTCTAACCTTAACACTAACCCGTAACCTAACCCTTACCCGAACCCTCACCGGTACCCTAACCCTAACCCTAACCCTATCCTGGACCCTAAACCTAAACCTAACCGTAACCAGTACCATAACCCTAAACATAATCCTATCCCGTACCCTAAACCTAACCCTAACCCGAACCCGTATCCTAACCCATACCCTAAGCCTAACCCTAACCATAACCCTAACCAGTACCCTAACCCTATCCCTAACCCTACCAGTACCCTAACCCTGACCCTAACCCTAACCCGTAACCTAACCCTAACCCTTACCCTAACCCGTAACCTATCCCTAAATCGTACCCTAACCCTAACCCTAAACATAACCCTAAGCCGTACCATAACCCTAACCCTAACCTTAACCCTAACCCGTACCCAACGCTCACCCTAACCCTAACACTTTTCCCTATCCCTAACCCTAAACCCTAACCCGTACCCTAACCCTAACACTAACCCGTACGCTAACCCATATCCTAACACTAACCCTAACCCTAACCCTAAACCGTACCCTAATCCTAACTCTAACCCGTACCCTAACCCTAACCCTAACCCGTACCCAATTCCTAAACCTAACCCGTACTTAACCCTAAACCTAGCCATACCCGTACCATCACCAGTACCCTAACCCTAACCCTAACCCTAACCCTAAACCGTACCCTAACCCTATACCTAACCCTAACCCGTAACCTAACCCTAACCCTTACCCGTCCCTAACCCTAACACTAACCCTAACCCGACCCTTACCCTAACCCTAACCGTAACCCTAACCCGACTCTTACCCTAACCCTAAACCTAACTCGTACCCTAACCCTAACCCTAACCCGTACACTAAACCTAAACTTAACCCTAACCCTACTGCTATCCCGTACCCTAACCCTAACTGTAACACTAACCCTAAACCGTTCCCTAATCCATACCCTAACTGTAACCGTAACCCATACCATAATGCTAACCCTAACCCTAACACTGAACACACCTTAAACCTAACCCGTACCCTATACCTAACCCTAAACCTTACCCCTACCCTAACCCTAACCCTAACCCTAACCCTAACCAATACCCTAACCCTAACCCTAACCCGTACCCTAACCCTAAGCCTAACCCTACTGCTAACCCGTACCCTCATCCTAACCCGAAGCCACACCCTACCCTAACTCTAACACTAACCCGTACCCTAACCCGTACACTAACTTTAACCCTAACCCATACCGTAATGCTAACCCTAATCCTAACCCTAACCCTAACCTTAAACCTCACCCGTACCCTAAACCTAACCCTAACCCTAACCCCTACCCTAACCCTACCCTAACCGTTACCAGGACCCTAACCCTAACCATAAACCTATCCCAAACGCTAACCCTAAAGCTAACACGTACCCTTACCCTAACCCTAAGCCAAACCAGTACCCTAAACCTAACCCTAACACTAACCTAAACCGCACCCTAACCCTAACCCTACCCCTAAACCTCACCCATAACCTAACCCTAACCCTAACCTTAACCAGTACACTAATCCTAACCCTAACTTTAAACCGTACGCTACTCCCTACCCTAACCCTAAACCTGACCGTAACCAGTACCCTAACCCTAACCCTAACCCGTATGCTAACCCTAACCCTAACGCGTACACTTACCCTAACCCTAAACAAACCCAGTACCCTAAACCGAACCTTAACCCTAACCCTAAACCTAACCCTAACCTAACCCTAACCCTAACCCTACTGCTAACCCGTACACTCACCCTAAACCTAACCCGTACCCTAACCCTAACCCGTAACCTAACGCTAACCCTAAACCTAACCAGTATCCTAACACTAATCCTAACCCTAAACCTAACCCTAACCAGAACCCTAACCCTATCCCTAACCCTAAACCTTACCAGTGCCATCACCCTTACCCAAAGCCGTAAGCTAACCCTAATCCGTACCCAAACCCTAACACTTACACTAACACCAACCCATACCCTAAACCTAACCCTCATTAGTACCCTTAACCTAACCCTAACCCTAACCCTAACCCGTATGCTAAACCTAATTCTAACCCTAACCCTAAGCCGTAAGCTAACCCTAACCCTAACACTAACCCTAACCGGTACCCTAACCCTAACCCATACCGTATACCGTACCCTAACCCGTACCCAGCCTTAAACGTAACTCGTAACCTAACCCTAACCCTAACCCTCCTGCTAACCCATACCTCACCCTAACCCTAACCCGTACCCTAACCCTAACCCGTACACTAACCCTAACACTTACCCTACCCCTAATCCGTACCCTAACTCTAACCCTAACCATAACCCTAACCCGTATACTAACGCTAACCTTAAACCTAACCCGTAACCTAACCCGAACCCAAACCCTAACCCTAACTCGTAACCTAACCCGTACCCTAACCCTAACACTAACACCTTCCTAACCCTAAACCTAACCCTCACCCTAACCCGTACCCTAACACTAAACCTAACCACTACCCTAATCCTAACCCTAACCCTAATCCATACCTTAACCCTAACGTAACCCGTATCATAACGCTAACCCTAACTCAAAACCTAACCCTAACCTGTACCCTAACCATAACCGTGAACCTAAGCCTAAACAGTACCCTAACCCTAACCATAACCCTACTCCTAACCGTACCCTAACCCTAACCCTAACCCTAACCCTAAGCCTAATCCTATCCTGTACCCTACGCTCAACCTAACCCTAAACCCTAACCTTACCCTAACCTTAACCCGTACCCTAAACCTTACCCTAAACCTAACACTACGCCTAACCCTAACCATAAACCTAACCCGTAACCTAACCCTAATCCTACCCCGAACCCTACCCTAACCCTAATCCATTGCGTAAACCTAACCCTATCCCTAATCCTAAACCTAAGCCTAACCCTAACGCCTAACCCTAAACGTAACCCTAACCCTAACCCTTACCCTAAACCTAACCCTAACCCTAACCCTAACCCTAACCCCTACCCTACCCTAAACCTAACCCTAACCAGGACCCTAACCTTACCTTAACCCTAAACCTAACCCATACCCTAACACTAACCCTCACCCGTACCCTAAGCCGTACCATAACCCTAACCTTAATCCTAACACGAACCCTAATCCTAAACCTAACCCTACCCTAACCCCAACACGTACCCTAACCCTAACCATAACCCTAACCTGTATCCTAACCGTAACACTAACCCTAACCAGTCCCGAACCCTAACCTTAACTCTAAACCTAACCCGTACCCTAACCCTAACCCTAATTGGTACTGTAAACCTAACCCTAACCCTAAGGCATACCCTGACCCTAACCCTAACCCATAAACTAACCCTTGCCGTAATGCTAACCCTAACCCTTACCCGTACCCTAACCCCTACCCGTACCCGTACCCTAATGCAAACCCTAACCCTAAACCTAAACTTAACCCTAACACTAACCCATATGCTATCCCTTAACCATATCCTAAACCTAACCCTAAACCATACCCTAAGCCATACAATAAACCTAACTATAATCCGTACCCTAACCCGTAACCTAAACCTAACCCTAACCCTAACCCTAAACCTAACCCTTACCTATCCCTTACCCTAAACCAAACCAGTACCCTAACCCTAACCCTAACCCTCAACTGAACCCTAAACCGTACACTCCCTCTAACACTAACCCTAACCAGTACCCTACCCTAACCCTAACCCTAACCCTAACCCTAACCCTAACCAGTATCCAAACCCTAACCCTACCCCTAACCCTAACCGGTACCCTAACCCTAACCCTAAACCTAAGCCGTACCCTCACCCTAACCCTAACCCATAACCTAACCCTTCTCGTAACACTAACCTAAATCGTACCTGTACCCTAATCCTAAACCTAACCCTATCCCTAAAGCTAACCTGTACCCTATCCCTAAACCGTACCCTAAACCTAAACCTAACCCATACCCTAAGCCTTACACTAACCCTAACCCTAACCCGTACCCTAAATCTAACCCTAACCCTACACCTAAACTGTACCTAACTCTAACCCTAAACCAAACCAGTACCCTAAACTTAACCCTAAACCTAACCCTAAACCCTACCCTAACCCTAACCCTAACCCTCACCCTCACCCGTATCCTAACGCTAACCCTAACCCGTACCCTAACCCTAACACTAACCCTAACTAGTACCGTAACCCTTACCCTAACCCTAACACTAAACCATAACCTAACCCTAACCCTAACCCTAACCAGTACCGTATCCCGTACCCTAAGCCTAACCCTAAACCATAACTGAACCCTAACCCTAACCCTGACCCTAACCATAAACCGTACACTCACCCTAACACTAACCCATACCCTAACCCTAACCCTAACCCTTACTCTAACCCTAAACAGTACCCTAAACCTAACCCTAACCGGTACCGTAACCCTAACCATAACTTTAACCCTAACCCGTACCCTATCCCTAACCCTAAACCGTACCCTTACCCTAACCCTGACCCTAAACCTACCCTAACCCTAACACTAACCCGTACCCTAACATAACCCTAACCCTAACCCAATCCCTATGCCGTAACCTAACCCTAACACTAAACCTAACCCTAACCCTAACCCTATCCCTATCCCGTACCCTAACCATAACACTAAACCTAACCCTAACCCTAACCCTAACCCTAAACCTAACCTGTACCCTAACCCAAACCCTAACCCTAACCCTAACCAGTACCCTAACACTAACCCTAATTCTAACCCGTACCCTAACTCTAAACATAACCCTAATCCGTACCCTAACACTAAACCTATTCCTAACCAGTACCCTAAAACTAAACCTAACGTGTACCGTAACCCGTACCCTTACCCTAACCCTAACCAGTACCCTAACCCTATCCCTAACGCTAAACCTAACACGTAACCTCATCCTTACCCGAAGCTGTACCCTAACTCTAACCCGTAACCTAGCCCTAACCCTTACACTAACCCTAACCCGTACCCTAACCCTAACCCTAACCAGTACTCTAACCCTAAACCTAACCGTAAACCAAACCCTAACCCGTACCCTAACCCTTTCCCTAATTTAAACAGTACCCTTAACCTAACCCTAAAACTAACCCGTACCCGAACCCTAACCAGTGTCCTAAACCGTACCCTAACCCATACCGAGCCCTAACACTAACCCCTAACCTAACCCTAACCCTGACTCTTAGCCTAACCCGTACATTCACCCTAACCCTAACCCATATCCTAACCCTAACCCATAACCTAACCCTAACCCTTACTCTAACCCTAATCCATACCCTGACCCTAACCCTAATCCTAACCAGTACCCTCAACCTAACCCTAACCCGACGGTAACCCGTACACTAAGCCTAACCCAAGCCCGTAACCTAACCCTAAACCTAACTCTAACCAGTACCGTAACCCTTACACTAACCCTAACCCTAAACCGTAACCTAAACCTAACCCAAACCCTAACCCGTACCCTAACCCTAAACCTAACCCTCTCCCATACCCTAACCCGTGCCCTAACCCGTACCATAACCCGTAACCTAACCTAACCCTAACGTGTACCATTACCCTAACCCTAACCCTAATCTGTACCCTATCCCTGACCCTAACCTGTACCCTACGCCGTACACTAACACTAAACCTAACCCGAACCATAACCCGCACCCTAAACCTAAACCGTACCCTAACCCTAAACCTAACCCGTACCCTAACCCTAAACCTAAATTAAACAAGTACCCTAACCCTAACGCTAACCCTAACCGTACCCTAATCCTAACCCTAACCCTAAACCTACCCCTAACCTGTACCCTAAACCTAAACCTAACCCTAACCCTAACCCTAACCGTACCCTAATCCTAACCCTAACCCTAACCAGTAACCTAACCCTAACTCTAACCTGAACCAATACCCTAACCCTAACAATAACCCTAACCTAACCAGTACCCTAAATCTAAACCTAACCAGTACCGTATCCCTTAACCTAACCCTAACCCTAACCGGTACATATCCCTAAACGTAACCCTAACAAGTACTGTAACCCGTACCCTAAACCTAACCCTAAACCGTAACCCAACCCTCACCCTAACCCACACCCTCACCCGTACACTAACCCTAACCCTAACCCTAACCAGTACCCTAACCCTAACCCGTACCCGTACCCGTACCCTAACACGTACACTAACCCTAGCCCTAACCAGTAAACTAACCCTAACCCTAACCCTAAACCTAAACCTAACCCGTACCCTCAACCTTACCCTAAGCCGTACCTTAACCCTAACCCGTACCCTAACCCTAATCCTTACACTAACCCTAACCAGTACCCTAACCCTAACCCATACCCTAACCTGTACCCTAAACCTAACCCGTACCCTAAACCGTACCCTACCGGTACCAAGCCCTAACTCTACCCCGTAACCTAACCCTAACCTTAATCCTACTGCTAACCCGTACACTCACTCTAAACATAACCCTAACCCTAACCATAACCGTACTCTAACCCTATCCCTTTTCTAACCCTAACCGGTACCGTAACCCTAAACCTAACCCGTACCCTAACCCTTACCTAACCCTAACCGTAATGCGACCCTTTCCCTAAACCTAACCCTAAACGAACCCGTACACTAACCCTAACCCTTACCCGAACTCTAAACCTAAGCCTAACCCGAACACAATTGCTAACCCGTACCCTAACCCTAACCCTAACCCGTACCCTAATGCGTACCCTTACCATAATCCTAACCTGTAGCCTAATGCTAACCCTCACCCTAAGCCTAACCTTAACCCTAACTCGTACCCTAAACGTAACCCTAACCCTAACCCCTACCCTAAACCTAACACTAGCCCTAACCAGTAACCTAACCGTAAACCTAACCCTAACCCTAATCCGTACCCTAACCCGTACCCTAACCTTTACCCTAACACGTACTCTTCCCCTAACCTAAACCAAACCAGTACCCTAACCCTAACCCTAAACCTAACCCTAATCAGTACCCTAACCCTACCCCAAACCCTAACCCTAGCCCGTAACCTAACCCTAACCCGTACCCTAACAATAACCCTAACCCTACCCTAACCCGTGCACTACCCTAAACCTAACACTATCCCGTACCCTAACCCTAACCCTTACAAGTACGTAACCCTAAACCTAACCCTAACCCTAACCCTAACCCGAACCAGTAACCTAACACTAACCCTACCCTAACCTGTACCTTAACCCTAACCCTAAACTTAACCCTAACCAGTAACATAAACCTACACCAAACCCTAACCCGTACACTAACCATAACCCTACCCCTAAACCGTACCCTAACCCTATCCCGAAGCCTAACCCTAAACCGTAACCTAAACCTAAATGTAACGCATATCCTAACCCTAACCCTAAACTACCCTAACCCTAACCCTAACCCGTATCCTAAACCTAACCCTAACCCTAACCCTAACCCATACCCTAACCCGTACCCTCACCCTAAACAGTACCCTAAACATAACCCAAAACCTAACCCGTACCCTCACCGTAACCCTATCCCATATCCTAACCCGTAACCTAAACCTCACCCTAAACCGTACCCTAAACCTAACCCTAACACGTAACCTAACCCTAACCCTAACGCTAACCTGTACCCTAAACCTAACACTACCCGAACCCTAACCTTAACCCGTACCCTAACCCTAAACCTAACCCATACCCAGCCCTAACACTAACCCGTAACCTAACCGTAACCCTTACCCTAACCCTCACCGTACATTCACCCTAACCCTAACCCGTACCTTAACCCTAACCCGAAACCTAACCCTAACGCTAACTCTAAACCTAACCCATACCCTAACCCTAACCCTAAACCACACCAGTACACTTAACCTAACCCTAACCCGTACTGTAACCCATACCTTAACCCTCACCCTTACCCGTAATCTAACCCTAAACCTAATTCTAACCAGTACTGTAACGCGTACCCTAACCCTAACTCTAAACCCTAACCTAACCCTAACCCTGACCCTACCCCTAACCCATACACTCACCGTAACCCTAAAACGTAACCTAACCCTAACCCGTTCCCTATCCCTAACCCTTACTCTACCCTAAGCCATACCCTAACACTAACCCTAACCCATAACCCTAACCAAACCCTAACCCTAACCCGTACAATAAACCTAACCCTACCCTAACTCTATTGCTAACCCGTACCGTAGCCCTAAGCATAACACTAACCCTAACCAGTCCCTAAAACGTACCCTAACCATAAACCTAACCCATACCCTAACTCGAAACCTAAACCTAACGCTAACCCTAACCTTAACCCTAACCGGTACCCTAAACCTAACCTTAACCCTAACCCTAAACCTAACCCTAACACGTTCCCTAACCCTAACCCTAACCTGTACCCTATCCGTACCCTAACACTAAACCTAACCTGTACCCTAAGCCTAACCCTAAACCTAACCCTCTACAGAACCCTAACCCTAAACCAAACCCTAACACCAACCCTAACCTGTACCCTAACCCTAACCCTAACACCAATGCGTACTCTAACACTAACCCTAACCCTAACCTGTACCCTAACCCTAACCCTAAACTTTACCCGTACCCTAAACCTAAGCCTAACCCTAACCCTAACGCTAACCCCTACCCTAAACTAACCCTAACCCTAACAAGTACCCTAACCCTAACCCTAACCCGTACCCTAAACCTAACCCTAACCAGTATCCTAACCCTAACCCTAACCTCACCCTAACCCTAAACGGTACGCTAACCCTAATGCTAACTTGTAACCTAAACCTAACCCTGACACTCACCCTTACCCTAACCCTAACCCTCTCCCAAACCGTAACCCTATCCCGTACCCTAAACCTAATGCTAACCTTAAGCAGTACCCTATCCCTAACACTAACCCTAACCCTAACTCGGACTCTAACTCTAAAACTAACCCTAACCCTAAACCTAAACCTAACCATAACACAAACACTAACCCGTACCCTAGCCTTAACCCGTACACTTACACTAACCATAACCCTAACCCTAACCCGTACCCTTCCTAACACTAGCCCTAACCCTAACCCGTACCCTAACACTAACCCTACCCTAATCTCTACCCTAAACCTAAACCTACCCCTAACCCTAACCAGTACCCTAACCCTACCCTAACCCTAACCCATACCTTAACCCTAACCCTAACCCTAACCCGTAAACTAACCCTATCCCTAACTCTAACCCGTACCCCAACCCTAACCCTAACCCGTAACCTACCCCTAACCCTAACCAGTACACTAACCCTACCCTAACCCCTACCTGTACCCTAACCCTAACCCTAACGCGTACCCTAAACCTAACCCTAACCCTAATCAGTAACAACCCTAACCCTAACCCTAACCCTAACCCTAACCCGTACCCTACCCTAACACTAACCCTAACCCTAACCCTAACCCGTACCCTACCCTAACACTAACCCTAACCCTAACCCTAACCCGTACCCTACCCTAACACTAACCCTAACACTAACCCTAACCCATACCCGTACCCTAAACCTAACCCTAACCCGTAAGGTATCCCTAACACTAACCGGTACCCTAACCCTAAACCTATCCTGTAACCTCACCCTTTCCCTAACCCTAACCCTAACCATAAACCGTCCCCTAACCGTAACCCTAACCCTAACCCGTAATCTAACCCTAACCAGTACCCTAATCGTATTCCTATCCCGAACCGCAACCCTCAACCGTACCCTAACACTAACCCTAACACTAAACCTGACCCATACCCTTACCCGTACCCTAACACGTCCCCAGCCCTAACCCTAACCCTAACCCTAACCCTAACCTGTACACTCACCCTAACACTAATCAGTTCCCTAACCCTAACCATAACCATAACCCTTATTCTAACCCTCAACCAACCTAACCATAACCCTAACCGGTACCCTAACCCAAACCTTAACCCTAACCCGTACAATAAACCTAACACTAACCTTCACCCATACCCTTACCCTAACCCTAACCCTAACCCGAACCCTAAACCTAAACCCAACCCATACCCTAAACCTAAACCTCACCCTAACCGTGTGCCTAACCCGTACCCTAACCCTAACTCTAAACCTAACCCTAAACCTAAACCTAACCATAATCCGAACACTAACTCGTACCCTAACCCTAACCTGTACCCTAACACTAACCCAAACCCGTACCCTAACAGTAACCCTAACCCTAACCCGTACCCTAACCCGTACCCTACCCTAATCTCTACTCTAACCCTAAACCTACCCGTAACCCTAACCAGTATCCTAACTTTACCCTAAACCTAAACTGTACCCCAACCCTAACCCTAACGCGTACCCTAAACCTAACCCTAACCCTAACCAGTACCTTAACCCTAACCCTCACCCTAACCCTAACCCGTACCCTACCCTAACTATAAACCGTAACGTAACCCTACCCCTAACCCTAACCCGTACCCTAACCCTAACCATAACACTAACCCTAACCCTAACCCGTAACCCGTACCCGTACCCGTACCCTAACCCTAACACTAACCCAAAACCTAACCCTAACCCTAACCCTAACCCTTACTCGAACCCGTACCCTAACACTAACCAGTACCCTAACCCTAACCCGTACCCTTACCATATCCCTAACCCATACCCTAGCCCTACCCCATACCGGAACCCTAACCCGTACCGTAAACCTAACCCTATTACTAACTCGTACCACAACCCTAACCCATACTCTAACACGTACCCTGACCCGTACCCAGCCCTAACCCTAAACCGTAACCTGACCCTAACCCTAAACCTACCCCGTACAGTCACCCTCACTATAACCCGTACACTAACCCTAACCCGTACCCTAACCCTAACCATTAATGTAACCATAACCCATACGCTAACATTAACATTTACCCTAACCCTAACCCTAAAATTTACCCTAAACCGTACCGTAACCCTGAACCAACCCTAATCCATACCCTTACCCTAACCGTAACCCTAACAGGTACCATAACCCTAATCCTAACCCGTACCCTAAACCTAACCCTAACCCTAACCCTATTGCTAACCCGTACCCTAAACCTAACCCTAACACTAACCCTAACCCATACCCAAAACCTAACACTAATCCTAACCCTCAACCTTAACTGTACCCTAACCCTAACCCTAAACCAAACCAGTACCCTAACCCTAACTCTAACCCTAACCCTAAAGCGTACACTAACCCTAAACCTAACCCTAAACCGTACCCCAAACCTAACCCTAACCCTGACCCTATGCCTAACCTGTACCCTAACCTAACCTAACACTAACCATAACCTAACCCTACCCGACCCACCCTAACCGTAAATACCCTACCCTAACATAACCTACCAAACCTAACCTACCAACCCAACCCTAACCCTAACCAACCCTAACCTAACCCTAACCAACCTAACTTAACCTTACCCTAACCCTAACCAACATACCCTAACCCTAACCCTAACCACCCGTACCCTAACCTATCATAACCTAACCCTAACTAACCCACCCAACCTAACACCTAACCTACCCTAAACTAACCTACCCTACCCTAACCCAACCGTACCTTAACCTAACCTAAACTAACCCTAACCCAACCTAACCCTACCCTACCCTAACCTTCCCTACCTAACCCTACCAACTAACCTAACACTAACTACCCTACTAACCTAACCTACCCTCTTCCCTAACCTAACCCTAACCTACCCTAACCCTAACCTACCAACCTTACCCAACCCTAACCCTACCTACCTAGCTACCCAACCTAACCCTAAACTACCCTAACCCTACACTAACCTAACCTAACCCGTACCTAACCTTAACACCTAACCCTAACCTAACAACGTACCTAACCCTAACCCAAACCTAAACCTACCCTAACCTAACCCAACCTAACCCTAACCGTGTAACCCTAACCCTAACCCTACTAACCAACCCTAACCCTAACACGTACCTAACCCTAACCCAACCCACCGTACCCTAACCTAACCCTAACCAAACCTAACCTACTGACCTAACCCCTAACCACCTAACCCTAACCCGTACCTAACCTAACCTACCCTAACCTAACAACCCTAACCCTACCCTAACCTAACCTTACCCTAACCTAAACCTAACCCTAACCCTAACTAACCTAACCTACCTAACCTAACACTAACCTACCTAAACTAACCTAACCTAACCTAAACCTCCCTTCCACCTAATCCTAACCAACGTACCCTAACCTAACCCAACCATACCTACACTAACCTAATCTAACCTAACTCACTTAACCTAACCCTACCCTAACCTAACCCGTAACTAACCCTACCCTAACCCTACCTAACCTCCTAACCCAACACCTAACCCTAACAACCCTAACCCTAACCTATCACCTAACTCTACAACCTAACCAACTACCCTAACCTATCTAACCCTAACCTAACCTAACCCTCACCATATCCCTAACCTAACCCTAACCGTACCTACCTAACCCTAACCAACCCTAAACCAACACTACCCTAACCTAACCCGTACCCTAACCTACCCTAACCTAACTAACCCTAACCCAAACTACCTTAACCTAACCTAACCCTAACCGTAACCTAACCCTAACCTAACCCTAACCTACCTAAGCCTACCTAACCTAACACTATCCATCCCTAACCCTAACCCTAACCGTACCTAACCCTAACCCTAACCCTAACCCTAACTAACTAACCTAACCCGTACCTAACCTTACCCTAACCTACCTAACCCTAACATAACCCTACCCCTAACCTAACCCTAACCTTACCAACCTAACCTAACCTAACCCTACCAACCCTAACCTAACCCTACCCTAACCCTACCCTACCTAACCCTAACCAGTACCGAACCCCCTACCCTAACCCTACCCAACCCTAACCCTAACCCTAACCCTATCCCTACCATAACCTAACCGACCTACCTAACCTATACCCTAAATCCTAACCCTAAACTAACCTTAGCCTACCCTACCCTAACCTAACCTTACCCTAACCTAAACCTACCCAACACCTAACCCTAACCCTAACCCTAATACCTACCCATAAAACTCCCTAACCCAACCTAACCCTACCCTAACCTAACCTAACCTAACCCTAACCCTACCCTAACCTAACCTAACCCTAACTCCTAACCCTACCATAACTACCTAACACTAAACCTAACCTAACCCTAACCCTACCATAACCTAACTAACCCTAACCTAACCTCTAAAACCGTACCCTAACCCAAACCTAACCCTAACCCTAACCCTAAACCTAACCCTACGAGCCATACCCTAACCTAACCCTAAACCTAACCCTAACCCGTACCCTAAACCTAACACTAACCCCTAACCAGTACCCTAACCCTAACCCTAACCCTAACCCGTATCCAAACCCTTACCCTAACCCTAAACCTAACTCTAACCTGTACCCTAAACCTAACCCTAACCAGAACCCTAACCCTAACCCTAATCCTAATCCTAACCCGTACCCTAACCATAACCCTAACCCTAACCCGTACCCTAACTCTAACCCTAACACTAACCAGTACCCTAACCTTAACTCTACCCATACAGTAACACGTAACCTAACCCTAATCCTAACATGTAACCGAACCCTAATCCTTACCCTAACCTTAACCCTAACCCTAACCCTTAACCTAACCCGTACCCTCACCCTAACCGTAACCCTCACCCGTACCCTAACCCGAACCCGTACCCAAAACTGTACCCTAACTCATACCCTAACCCGTACCCAGCACGAACCCTAACCCGTAGCCTAAACCTAACCCTAACCCAAACCCTAACCCAAACACTCAACCTAACCCTAACGTGTACCCTAAACTTAACCTATACCCTAACCCTCACCCTTACTCTAACCCTAACCTTACCCTAACCCTAAACCTAAACAGTTTCTAACCCTAACCCTAACCTTAAACATAACCCTTACCCTAACCCTAACCCTAAACCTAACCCTAAGCCTAACCCTAACCCGTACACTTACCTTAACCTTACCCTAACCCTAACCCTTACCCGTACCCTAAGCCTAACCCTAACCCTATTGCTAACCCGTATCCTTAACCTAAACCGAACACTAATCCTAACGCGTCCCCTAACCCTGTACCCTAACCGTAACCCTAACCCATACCCTAACCCTAACCCTAACCCGTACCCTAAACCTAACCCTAACCGGTACCCTAAGCCGTACAATAACCCTAACCCTAACCCGTACCCTAACCCTAACCATAACCCGTGTGCTAACCTTAATGCTAACCCTAACCCTAAGCCGTAAGCTAACCGTAACCCTAACACTAACGCTAACCGGTACCCTAACCCTAACCCATACCCTAAACCGTACCCTAACCCCTACCCAGCCCTAAACCTAACCCATAACCTAACCCGAACCCTAACCCTACTGCTAACCTGTATACTCACCCTAACCCTAACCGGTACCCTAACCCTAACCCGTACACTAACCCTAACACTTACTCTAACCCTAACCTGTAACCTAACTCTAACCCTAACTGTAACCCTAACCCGTACCCTAACGCTAACCCTAACCCTAACCCGTTCCCTAACCCTCACCCTAATCCGTAACCGAACCCTAACCCTAACTCGTACTCTAACCCTAACACCTACCTAACACTAACCCTAACCCTCACCCTTACCCGTACACTTACCCTAACCCTAAACCTAACCACTACCATAATCCTAACCCTAACCCTAACCCGTACCCTCACCCTAACCCTAACCCGTACCCTAACCCTAACCCTAACACGTACCTAACCCTAACCCTAACCCTAACCCTAACCCATTCCCTAACCCTAACCCTACCCTAACGTGTACCATAATCCTTACCCAAACCCTATCCCTATCCCTATCCCGTACCCTAACCCAACCCTAACACCTACCTAATCCTAACCCGAAACATAACCCGTACCCTAGCCCTAACCCTACCCTATCCTGTACCCTAACCCTAACCCTAACCATAACCCTAACCTGTATCCTTACCCAAACCCTAACCCTAACCAGTACCCTAACCCTAACCCTAATCCTAACTCGTACCCTAACCCTAAACCTCACCCTATTCCGTACCCTAACACTAAACTATTCCTAACCAGTACCGTAAAACTAACCCTATCCCGTACCGTAACCCGTACCCTAACCCTAACCCTAACCAGTACCCTAACCCTATCCCTAACGCTAAACCTAACATGTAACCTCACCCTTACCCGAAGCTGTACCCTAAACCTAACCCGTACCCTAACCGTACCCAACCCTATCCCTAACCTAACCAGTACACTAACCCAAAACCTAAACCTATCCCCTACCATAACCCTCTCCCGTACCCTAACCCGTACCCTAACCCATACCCAGCCCTAAAACTAACCTGTAACCTAACCCTAACCCTAACACTAAACCTCTACCGTACATTCACCCTAACCCTAACCCACACCCTAACCCTAACCTGTAACCTAACCCTAATCCTTACTCTAACCCTAACCCATACCCTGACCCTAACCTTAACCCTAACCAGTACCCTAAACCTAACACTAACCCGACCATAACCCATACACTAACACTAACCCTAAACCGTAACCTAACCCTGAACCTAACTCTAACCAGTACCGTAAACCTTACCCTCAACATAACCCTAAACCATAACCTAAACCTAACCCTAACCCTAACCCGTACCCTAACCCTAAACCTAACCCTCACCTGTACCCTAACCCTAACCCTAACCCGTACCCGTACCCTAACCTTAACCCTAATGCGTACCATTACCATAACCCAAACATTTTTTTTAAAAAAAATTTTTTTTATTTAAGATAGATACACAGAGAGAGAGAGACAGAGACACAGGCAGAGGGAGAAGCAGGCTCCTGGTCCGGGAGCCCGACGTGGCATTCGATCCTGGGTCTCCAGGCAGGCGCTAAGCTGCTGCACCACCCAGCGATCCCCCTAAACCGAACCTTAATTCGTACCCTATCCCTAACCGTAACCTGTACCCTAAACCTAACCCTAACCCTAACCAGTACCCTAACCCTAATCCTAATCCTAACACTAACTCTAAGACTAACACTAACACTAACCCGTACCTTACCACGTACCTTAACCATAACTCTAACGCGTCCCCTAAACAGTACGCTAATCCTAACCCTAACACTAAACCGTACCCTAACCCTAACCCTTACACTAACCCGTACCCTAACGCATACCCTAACTCTAACACTAACCCGTACCCTAAACCTAACCCTAACACTAAACTGTACCCTAAACCTAATGCTAACCCTAACCCTAACCCTAATCCGTAACCTAACACTAACCCTACCCGTACCCTAAACCTAACCCTAACCCTTACCCTAATCAAACAGGTACCCTATCCTTAAACCAAACCCTAACCAGTATCCTAACCCTAACCCTTACCCTATACCTAACCCTCACCTCTACCCTAACCCTAACCCTAACCCTAACAAGTACCCTAACCATAACCCTAACTCTTATCCTAACAGTAATCCTTATCCTAACCCTAACCCTAACCCTCACTGTAACCTAACCCTAAACCTAACCCTAACCCTTCCCAAAGCCTAACCCTAACCCTAACCCGTACCCTAACCCTAACCCTTACCATACCCTATCTCTAAACCTAAACGTAACCCGTACCCTAACCCGAACCCTTACCCGTAACCTAACCAAAATCAGTACCCTAACCTAACCAGTGCCCTAACCCTTATCATAAACCAAACCCTAACCAGTACCCTAACCCTAACCCTAACCCTAACCAGTACACTAACCCTAATCCTAAGCTTAACCCTAACTCGTACCCTAACCTTAATCCTAACCCTAACCCATACACTAAACCTAAACCTCACCCTCACCCTACTGCTAACACATACCCTAACCCTAAGCCTAACACTAACCCTAACCCGTACCCTCACCCAAACCCTAACCTTAACCCTAATCCGTACCCTAACGGTAACACTAAACATAACCTAGCCCTAACCATAACCCGAACCCGTACCCTAATCCTAACCTTAATCCTTACCCTTACCAGTACACTAACACTAACCAGTACCCTAACCCTAACCCGTACGCTAACCCTAACCATAACATGTACCCTTACCCTAACCCTAAACCAAACCAGTACCCTTACCCTAACCCTAACCCTAACCCTAATCCTTAACCGTACCCTAATCCTAACCCCAAAACCTAACCCTAACCCTAACCAAACCCGTAACTGAACCTTAACCCTAACCCTTACAATAACCCTAACCCTAACCCTATCCCTAACCCGTACCCTAAACCTAACCCTAAACCTAACCATTACCCTAACTTAAACCAATCCTAACCCTAACCCATACCCTACCCCTAACCTAACCCATATCCTAACGCTAACCGTAACCCTAACCCTAACCCTAACCCTAACCTGTACCCTAACCCTAACCCTAAACTTAACCCTAACCCTAAACCATACCCTAATCCTCACCCCTAAACCTAACCATAACCCTAACCCTAATCCGTACCCTAACGCTAACCCTAACCCTAACCAGTACCCTAAACCTAACCCTAACCCGTACCCTATACTGTACCCTAATGCTAACACTAACCCATAACCGAACCCTAACCCTAACCCTACCAGTCCCGTAAACCGTACACTAACCCTAACGCTAAACCGTAAACTTACCTGAACCCCAACCCATACCTAACCCTAAACCTAACCCGTACCCTAACCCTAACACTATTGCGTACTCTTTCCCTAACCCTAAACCAAACCAGTACCCTAACCCTAACCCTAACACTTAACCATTCCCTAACCATAACCCTAACCAGTAGCCTAACCCTAACGCTTATCCTAACCCATACCCTAACCCTAACTCTAACCCTAATCCGTACCCTAACCCTAACCCTAACACTGACCAGTACCCTAAACCTAACCTTAACCAGTACCGTAATGCGTACCCTAACCCTAACCATTACCCATAACCTAACCCTAACCCCAACCCTAACCCCTACCTAAACCTAACCCTAACCCTAACCCTCACCGTACGCTCAACTTAACCCTAACCGTAACCAGTACCCAAACCAACCCTAACCCTAACCCGTACCCTCAACCGTAGCCAAACCCTACGCTAACCCATTCCCTAACCCTAACCCTACTGCTAACCCGTACCCTCACCCTTACCCTAAGCTGTAACCTAACCCTAACCCGTACCCTAACCCTAACCATTACACTAACCCTAACCCGTACCCTAACCATTACTCTAACCAGTACACTACCCTAACCCTAAACCTAACACTTACCCGTCACCTAACCCGTACCCTAACCCATACCCTAACCATAACCCTAACCCTAATCCATACCCTAACCCTAACCCTAAACCTTACCAGTACCCTAACGCTAACCCTAACCCTGTACAGTACCCTAAACCTACACTAAACCGTACCGTAAGGGGTATCTTAACCCTTAACCTAACCCTAAACCTAACCCTAACCTGTACCCTAATGCTAAACCTACCCCTAACCCTAACCAGTACCCTAACCCTAACCCTAACCCTAATCCTAACCCATACCCTAACCTTAACCCTAACCCTAATCCATAACCTAACCCTAACCGTAAACCTAACCAGTACCCAAAACCTAACCCTAACCCATACCGTGACACGTACCCTAACCCTAACCCTAACCCGTAACCGAACCGTAACCCTAACCCTACGCAGTAACGTAACCCGTACCCTAACCCTATCCCTAAATCGTAACCTAAACCTATCCCTAACACTAACCCTAACCCTAACCCGTACCCTTACCCTAACCCTAACCCTAACCCGTACCCGAACACGTACCCGAACCCATACACTAAGCCTAACCATAACCCTAACCCCATTGCTAACCTGTACTCTAACCCTAACCCTAACCCTAACCCTAACCTTAACCCTAACCCGTACCCTAAACCTAACCCTAAACCTAACCCTAACCTATACCCTAAAGCTAAACCTATCCCTACCCCAAACCAGTAACCTAACCCTAACACTAACCCTTATCCTAAACCGTAACCTAACCCGAATCCTTACCCTAATCAGTACCCTAAACCTAACCCTAACCCTGAGCGGTACCCAAACCTAACCCTAACCCGTACCGTAACGTGTACCCTATCCCTAACCATTACCCGTAACCTAACCCTAACCCAAACCCTAACCCGTACCTAAACCCAACCCTAACCGTAACCCTCACTCTACCCTAAACCTAACCCTAACCCTAACCAGTACCCTAACACTAACCCTAACCCGTACCCTAAACCGTAGCCTAACGCTAACGCTAATCCGTACCCTATCCCTAACCCTGACCCTACTGCTAACCCATAACCTCACCCTTACGCTAAGCAGTGCCCTAACCCTAACCCGTACCCTAATCCTAACCCTGACACTAACCCTAGCCAGTACCCTAACCCTAACTCTAACCCTTAACCTAACACTAACCCGTCACCTAACCCATACCCAAACTCGTACCCTAACCCTCACGCTAACCCTAACCCGTACCCTAAACTTAAACCTAAACCTAACCAGTACCCTCATGCTAACCCTAACCCTAACCAGTACCCTAAACATACCCTAACCCGTACAGTAAGGCGTATCCTAACCCTAACCCTAAACCTAAACCTAAACCTAACCTGTTCCCGAAAGCTAAACCTACCCATAACCCTAACCATTACCCTAATCCTAACCCTAACTCTAATCCTAACCCTTACCCTAACCCTAACCCTAACCCTAATCCGTAACCTAACCCTAACCCTAACCCGTACCCTAACCCGTACCCAAACCCAAACCCTAAGCAGTACCCTAACCCCAAACCTAATCTTAACCATAACTCGTACCCTAAGCCTACCCCTAACCTGAACCTTAAACCGTACTCTTACCCTAACCCTAACCCTAACCTGTACCCTAACCCTAACCCTAACCTGTACACTAAAGCTAACCCTTAGCCTAACCCTATTGCGAACCGGTATCCAAACCCTAACCCTAACCCTAACCCTAAACCTAACCCTAACCTGTACCCTATCCCTAAAACTAAGTCTAACCCTAACCCGTACCCTAACCCCTACCCTAGCCCTAACCCTAACCCTAACCCGTATCCTATCCCTAAACCTAACCCTAAACCTAACCCTAACTTGCACCCTAACCCTAACCCTAATCCGAACCCTAACCCGTACCTTAACCCTAACCCTTACACTAACTATAACACATACCCTAACCTTAACCCTCACCAGTACCCTAACCCTAAGCCGCACCCTAACTCTAACACTAAACCTAACCCTAACCTTAACCCATACCTTTACCCTAACCCTAACCTTAACCCATACCCAGCCCTGACCCTAACCCGTGACCTAACCGTAACCCCAACCCTTCCCTTAACCTGTACACTCACCCTAACCCTAACCCGTACCCTAACCCTATAACGTACCCTAACCCTAACCATTACTCTAACCCTAACCCGTACCCTAACCCTAACCCTAACCAGTAACCTAATCCTAACCTTAACCCTATCCTGTACCATAATCCTAACCATAACCCGTACCCTAACCCTAACCCTAACCCGTACACTAAACCTAACCCTAGCCCAAACCCTATTGCAAACCTGTACCATAACCCTAACCCTAACACTAACCCTAACCAGTACCCTACCCGTCCCCTAACCGTAACTCTTACACGTGCCCTAACGGTAACCCTAACCCTAACCCTAACCTTAACCCTAAACGTACCCTAAACCTAACCCTAACGCTAACCCTCACCCTACCGTACCCTAACACTAACCCTAACCATAACCCATAACCTAACCCTAACCCTAACCGTACACTAAACCTAACCCTTACCCTAACTCTATTGCTAACCCATTCCCTAACCATAACGCTAACACTACCCCGAACCCGTACACTGACACGTACCCTAACCGTTTCCCTAAACCGTACCCAAACGCTAAACCTAAACCTAAACTTAATCTTAACCCTGACACTAACCCATACCCTAAACCTAACCCTAACTCTAACCCTAAACCCTACCCTAAACCTAACCCTAACCTGAACCCGTACCCTAACACTGACCCTAAACCTAAACCTAACCCGTACCCTAACCCGTACCCTAACGCATACCCTTACCCTAAACATAACCCTAATCTGTACCCGAACCCTAACCCTAACCCGAACCATAAGCCGTACACTTACCCTAACCCTAACCCTAAGCCGTTCCGTAAGTGCACCCAAACCCTAACCCTAACCCTAACCCGTAACCCAAACCTAAACCTAAGCCTAACATGTACCATAACCCGTACCCTAACCTTAACTCTAATCCGTAACCTAACACTAACTCTAACCCTTAACCGTAACCTAACACTAACCCTAAACAGTTCCCTAACCCTAACCATAACCCGTACTCTAACCCGTACCCGAACCCTAACCTGTACACTAACCCTAACCCTTTTTCTAACCCTAACCCATACCCTAACCCAAACCCTAACCCTAACCAATAGCCTAAACCTAACTCTAACCTTAACCCTAAAACCTAACCCGTATCCCAAACCTAAACCTAATCCTAACCCTAACACGTAACCTTACTCTAACCCTAACCCTAACCTGTACCATCACCCTAACCCTAACCCGTTCCCTAAACCTAACCCTAACCCTAAACCTATAGCTAAACCGTAACCTAACCCTAACCCTAACACTAACCCTAACCCGTACCCTAACACATACCTAAGAGTAACCCTTACCAGTACCCTAAACCTAGCCCTGACCCCAACCCTGAACCTAACCTTAACCCTAACTCGTACCCTAAACCTAACCCGAAACCTATCCCTAAACCCTACTCTAACCCTAAACCTAACCCTAACCAGTACCCTATCCCTAAACCTAACCCTAACGCGTACCCTAACCATAAACCTAACCCTAACCCTAACCCGTATCCTAATCCTAACCCTAACCCTAAACCTAACCCTAAACTATAACCGAACCCTTACCCTAACCCTAAACCTAACCAGTACCCTAACCCGAACACTAAACCTAACCCTAACCCGTACCCTAAACTGTACACTTACCCTAACCCTAACCCTAAACCTAACCCGTACCCTCACCTAATCGTAACCCGTACCCTAAGCCGTACACTAACCTTAACCCGTACCCTAAACCTAACCCTAATATTAAACCTAAACCTAACGCGTACCCTAACCCTAACCCTAAACCAAACCAGTACCCTACCCCTAACCCTAACGCTACCCGTACCCTAATCCTAACCCTAACCTGTACCCTAACACTGACCCTAACCCTAAACCTAACCCTAACCCTAACCCTAACCCTAACCGTACCCTAACCCTAAACCGATCCGTAACCAGTACCATTACCCAAACCCTAACCCTAACACGTACCCTAACCCTAACCCTAACCCGTATCCTAACCCTAACCCTAAACCAAACCCGTACCCTAACCATAACCCTAAACCTTACCCTAACCAGTACCCTAACTCTATCCCTAACCCTAATCCTAACCCGTACACTAACCCTAACCCTAAGTCGTACCCTGACCCTAAACCTAACCCATAACCTAACCCTTACAGTAATGCTAACCCTAACCCTTAACCGAACCCTAACCCTAACTCTAACCCTAACACATACCCGTACACTAATCCTAACCCTAAACATAACACTAACCCTAACCCTCACCCTCACCCTATCCCGTACCCTATCCATAAACTGCACCCTAACGCAAATCCTAACCCTAACCCTAAACCATACCCTACCACACCATAACCCTAAACCTAACCCATACTCTAAACCTAATCTAACCCTAACACGTACACTAATCCTAACCCTAACCCTAACCCTAAGCCATGCCCTAACCCTAACCCTAACCTGTACTCTAAAACTTACCGTAACGCTAACCCTAATCCTTAACCGTCCTGTGACCCTAACCCAAACCCTAACCGCAACCCTAACCCATTCCGTATCGCTAAACCATACCCTACCCTAAACGTATCCCTAACCCTAAGCCGTACCCTAACTCTAACCCTAACCATAAACCTAACCCGTACCCTAACCCTAACCGTAACCCTAACCCGTACCCGTACTCTAACCCTAACCCTAATCCTAACCAGGACTGTAACCCTAATGCTAACCCATACCGTAACCAGTACCCTAACCCTAACCCTAACCCATATCGTATCCCTATCCCTAACCCTAACCTGTACCCTACACCTAACACGTAACCTAAACCTAAAACTAACCCTAACCCTAACCCTAACACGTACCCTAACCCGAACCCTAACGCTAACCAGTACCCAAAACCTAACCTAACCCTAACCCTAAACAGTACCCTAAACCTAACACTAACCCTAACCCAACCCGTACCATTACCCTAACCCTAACCATAAACCATACCCTAACCCTAACCTGTACCCATAACATAACCCTAACACTAACCCTAACACTACGCCTAACCATAACCCTAACCCTAACCCTAACCCTAACCAGTACCCTAACCCTAACCCTAACCCATACCCTCACCCGAACCTAACCCTAAACCTAACCCGTAACCTTACCCTAAAACTAAACCTAACCCTGACCCTAACCCGTACCCTAAGCTATACCATAACCCTAAACCTAATCCTAATCCATACCTTAATCCTAACCCTTACCCTCACCCTAACACTAACCCGTAACCTAACCCTAACCCTAACCCTAACCCTAACCCTCACCCTAACACTAACCCAAACCTAAACCTAACTCTAACCCTAATCTGTATCCTAACCCTAACACTAACACTTACCAGTACCCTAACCCTAACCCTAATCCTAAACCTAACCCGTACCCTAACCCTAACCCTAACCGGGACCCTAAAACTAACTCTAACCCTAAGTCGTACCTTAACCCTAACCCTAACCCATAACCTAACACTTACCGTAACGCGAACCCTAACCCTAACCCTTACCCGTACCGTAAATCTAACTCTAACCCTAACCCGTACCCATACCCTAATCCTAACCCTAACCTTAACCCTAACCCTAACCCAGACCCTATCCCTAAACAGTACACTAACCCTAACCCTAACCCTAACCCTATGCCGTACCCTAACCCTATCCCTAAACGTAACCCTAACCCGTACCCTAACCCTATCCCTAACACTTTCCCTAACCCTAACCCTAAACACTAACCCGTACCCTAACCAGTACCCTAACCCGTACCATAACCCGTAGCATAACTCTAAACCTAATCCTAACCTATACCCTAATCCTAACCCTAACCCGCACCATAAACCTAAACCGTACCCCAACCCTAACCATAACCAGTATCCTAACCCTAACACTAATCTTAACCAGTACTCTAACCCTAACCCTAATTCTACCATAACCCGTACCCTAACGCTCACCCTAAACGGTACCCTAACCCTAATCATAAGCCTAACCCATACCCTAACCCTTACCCTAACCCGTAACCTACACCTAACTCTAAGCCTATCCCGTACCCCAACCCTTACCCTAACCCTAACCCTGACCCATGCCGTAACCCTAACGCTGACCCTAAACAGTAACCTAAACCTAACCCTAACCCTAACCCTAACCAATACCCTATCCCTATCCCTAACCCTAACCTGTACCCTAAACCTACCCCGAAACCTAACCCTAAACCTAACACTAAACCTAACGCTAACACTAACCCTAACCCTAACCCGTACCCTTACCCTAAACTTAACCCTAACCTGTACCCCCACCCTAACTCTAAACCTAACCAGTACCATAACCCCAACCCTTACTCTAAACCTAACTCTAAACCTAACCCATACCCTAACCCTATCCCTAACCGGTACCATAACGTAAAACCTAAGCCGTTCCCTAACGCTAACCCTAACCTAGAACCTAACCCTTACCGTAACGCTAACCCTAACCCTAACCGTACCCTAATCTTAACCCTAACCCTAACCCTAACCTTAACCCTAATCCGTACCCTATCCCTACACCGTACCCTAAACCTAACCCTAAACCGTACCCAAAGCCGTACACTAAGCCTAACCCTAACCCATACCCCAAACTGTACCCTAAACCTAACCCGAACCCTATCCCGTACCCTAACCCGTACCCTAACCCGTACCCTAAACATAACCCGAATGCTAACCCTAAACCTATCCCGTACCTAACCCTAACCCTGAACCAAACCAGTATCCTAACCCTAAACCTAACCCGTACGCTAACTCTAACCCTAAACCTAACCCTAAACCGTACCATAAACCTAACACTAACCCTAACCAGTACCCTAACCATAACCATAACCCTAACCCTAATCCGTATCCAAACCCTACCCTAGCCCAAAACCTAACCCTAAAGTGTACCCTAACCCTAACACTAAGCCTAACCCTAAACAGAACCGTAACCCTGAACATAACCCTAATCCTAACCAGTAACCTAACCCTAAACCTCACCCTAACCCGTACCCTAACCCTAACCCTAACCCTAAACAGTACCCTAACCCTAACCTTCACCCTAACCCGTACCCTAACCCTAACCCTAACCAGTACCCTAACCCTAACCCTAACCCGTACAGTAACACGTAACCTAACCCTAACTTTCAACGGTAACCTAACCCTAACCCTAACCCTAACACTACACTGTACCGTAACCCGTATCCTAACCCTAAACCTAACCCGTAACCTTACCGTAACCCTAACCCGTACCCTAACCCTAACCATAAACCTAAACCTAACCATAAACTTAACCCGTACCCTCACCCTAACCCTAAGCCGTACCCTAACCCTAACCGTACCCTAAGCCTAAACCTTTCACTAACCCTAACCCGTTCCCTAACCTTAACCCTAACCAGTACCCTACCCTAACCCTAAACCTAACCGATACCTTAACCCTAACCCTAATGCGTACCCTTACCCTAACCCTAAATGGAACCAGTACCCTAACCCTAAGCCTAAACCTAACCCTAAACCATAACGTAACCCTAACACTAACCCTAACCCTAAATCTAACCCGTAACCTAACCCTAACCCTCACCCGTACCCTAACACTAACCCTCACCCTAACCCTAGCCAGTACCCTAACCCTTACCCTAACCCATTCCCTAACCCATACCCTAACCTGACCCTAACCCATTCCCTAACCCGTACCTTAAACCTAACCCTAACACATACCCTAACCGGTAACCTAACCCTAACACCAACCTGTACACTAAACCGTACCCTAACCCCAACCATAACCCTAACCCTAACCCTAACCCTAACCCTAACCCATACCCTAACCCTAACACTAACCCTAACCAGTACCCTAACCCTAACCCTAACCCTAAACCATACCATAACCATAACCTTAATCCAAACCCTAACCCCTATACAAACCATAACCTTAACCCTAAACCTAAACCTAACCAGTACCCTAACCATAACCCTAAACCTAACCTAAACAGTACCCTAACCGTAACCGTAACCCTAATCCTAACCCGTACCCTAACCCTAAACCTAACCCTCACCCTAACCCTAACCCTTTACCTAGCCCAAACCCTAACCTTAACCCTAACCTGTACCGTATCCCGTTCCCTATCCCTAACCCTAACACGTAACCTAATCCTAACCCTAACCCTAACCTGTACCCTAAGCCTAATCATAACCAGTACCCTAACCCTAACCCTAACCTGAAACCTAGCCCTAACCCTAACCCTAACCCTAACCCTAAACCAACCCGTCCCTAACCCTAACCCTAAACCAAACTAGTACCCTAACCCTAACCCGTACCCTATCACATACCATAACCCTAAACCTAACCCGTACTCTAAACCTAATCTAACCCTAACACGTACACTAACCCTAACCCTAACCCTAACCTTAAGCCATACCCTAACCCTAACCCTAACCCTAACCAGTACCCTAATCCTAACCCTAACCCTAACCCTAACCTTAACCCTATCCCGTACCCTATCCCTAAAACGTACCCTAAACCTAACCCTAAACCGTACCCTAAGCCGTACACTAAGCCTAACCCTAACCCATACCCTAACCTGTACCCTAAACCGAAACCGAACCCTAACCCTTACCCTAACCCATACCCTAAACATAACCCGAACGCTAACCCTAAACCTATCCCGTACCTAACCCTAACCCTGAACCAAACCAGTATCCTAACCCTAAACCTAACCCTAACCCTAACCGTACCCTCACCCTAACACTAACCCTAACCCTATCCCGTAACCTAACACTAAAATTAACCCGTACCCTTACTCTAACCCTAAACCTAACCCTAACCCGTACCTTAACCCTAACACTAACCCTAACCAGTACCCTAATCCTAACCATAACCCTAACCCTACCCCGTATCGAAACCCTAACCCTAACCCAAAACCTAACCCTAAAGTGTACCCTAAGCCTAACAGTAAGCCTCACCCTAAACAGAACCATAACCCTGAACCTAACCCTAATCCTAACCAGTACCCTAACCCTAAACCTGACCCTAACCCGTACCCTAACCCTAACCCTAACCCTAACCCTAAACCTAACCAGTACCCTATCCCTAACCCGTACAGTAACACGTAACCTAACCCTAACTCTAAACGGTAACCTAACCCTAACCCTAACCCTAACCTTACACTGTACCGTAACCCGTATCCTAACCCTAACCTTAACCCGTAACCTTACCCTAACGCTCACCCTAACCCGTACCCTAACCCAAACCCTAAACCTAACCAGTACCCTAACCCTAACCCTAACCCTAACCCATACAGTAACACATAACCTGACCCTAACTTTCAACGGTAGCCTAACCCTAACCCTAACCCTAAACTTACACTGTACCGTAACCCATATCCTAACCGTAACCCTAAATCGTAACCTTACCCTAACCCTAACCCGTACCCTAACCCTAACCCTAAACCTAACCCTAATCCTAAACCTAACACATACCCTCACCCTAACCCTAAGCCGTACCCTAACCCTAACCGTACCCTAACCCTAACCAGTACTCTAACTCTAACCCTATCCTAACCCGTACCCTAACCCTAACACTAACCCTAAACCTAACCCTAACCCTAACCCGTACCCTAACCCTAAACCCTAACCCGTACCCTATCCCTAACCCTAACCCTAACCCTAACCCTATCCTAACCCTAAACACTAACCCTAAACCTAACCCTAACCCTAACCCTAACCCTAACCCTAACCCTAACCTAACCATAACCCTGACCCTAACCCTAACCCTAACCCTAACCCTAACCCTATCCCTAAACCTAAACTAACCCATAACCTTACCCTAACCCTAACCCTCACCCGTGACCCTAACCCTCTAACCCCAAACCTAACCCTTTCCCCTAAACCTTAACCCGGACCCCCACCCTAAACCCTACTTACCCTAACCCTACCCGTGACCCTAACCCTACGCGAACCCTAACCCCCTAAACACTTCCAACCCTACCCCACCTAACACCGACACCTAACCTACCACCACCTACTACCCTACTACTTACTACCCACTACCACCCTACCTACCCAACTAACCCTACTACTAACACTACCACCCCTACAACCTACACTACTACCCCACCTAAACCCACCACCCTAACCCACAACTAACCAACAACATATCCTAACCATACACCTCCACCCCAACCTAACCACCATACCCTACCCTACTAACTAACTACCTACCCTACCAACCACTACCTAACCTACCCTACCTAACCACCTCCTACTAACCCTACTAACTAACCAACCTCCTACCACTCTAACTAACTACCACTACTAACCCTCTCCGTCCACCAACCAACAACCCTACTAACCCTACCCTACCTAACCCCAACATACCTACCCCAACTAACTCTACACCACTACAACAACCTACACTATACCTCCTAACCTAACCCACTACCCCCTACCCAACCACTAACCAACAACCTCCCTAAACCAACTTAACCTACTACCACCCTACCTAATACTACCTACCCTACACCCAACTAACTACTAACACACCTAACCCTAACCCTTCACCTAACCTAACCTACCTACCCAACCCTAACTACCATACCCTAACCCTAACCACCTACCCTAACCCGAACCTACCCTAACCTAACCTAACCTATTAACCACTAAACCTAACCCTAACCCTACCAACCTAACTCCTACCTAACCCTACAACCACCTCCTACCCTACCTAACTACCCTAACCTACCGTACCACAACCTAACCCTAACCCTAACTACCATAACTCTAACCTAAATAACCCTACCCTAACCTAACCATAACCCTCAACCTACCTAACCCTTACCTAGCTAACCCTAACCCTAACCCTAACCTCCCTAACCCTAACACTAACCATAAACTGTACCCTAAACCTAACACTAACCCTAACCAGTACCCTAACCGTAACCTATCCGAACCCTAACCCTAAACCAAACCAGTACCTTAACCCTACCCCTAAACCATACCCTAACCCTAACATTAACCCTAAACCTATCCTAACCCACACCCTAACCCTAACCCGTACCAAACCAAACCCTAACCCTAACCCTAACCCTAACCCGTACCCTAACCCTGAACCTAACCATAACCAGTACCCTAACCCTAACTCTAACCCGTACCCTAACCCTAAACCTAACCCTAACCTGTATCCTAACCCTAACCCTAATTCTAAACCCTATCACGTACCCTAAACCTAACCCTAAACCTCACCCGTACCCTAACCCTAACCCTAACAAGTACCCTATCCCTGCCCCTAACCGTAACCCATAACCTAACCCGTACCCTATCCCTAACCCTGACCGGTACACTAACCCGTACCCTATCCCTAACCCTAAACATAACCCTATACCTAAACCTTATCCTAACCCTAACCCTAAAACACACCAGTACCCTAACCCTAACCCTAACCCTAACCCTCAACCGTACCCTAACCCTAATCCTAACCCTAACCCTAACCCTAACCCGAAACCTAAACCTAACCTTAACCCGTACCCTAACACTTACCCTAAACCTAACCAGTACCCTAACCCTATCCCTAACCCTAACCCATACCCTAACACTAACCCTCACCCATACCCTTACTGTAACCCTAAACCTTACCAGTACCCTAACCCTAACCCGTACCCTAAGCTGTACACAAACCTGAACACTAACACATACCCATACCCATACCCTAAACCTCAACCTATCCCGTAACTTTACCCTAACCTTAACCCTAAACGAACCCTAACCCTAAACTGTACACTAAACCTAACCCTATCCCTAACCTAACCCCTACCCTAACCCTAACCCTAACTCTAACCCTAACCAGTACCCTACGCCGTAAACTAACCCTAACCCTAACCCGTACCCTCACCCGTACCCTAACCCTAATCTTAATGCTAACCCTAACCCTAACACCTAACCTAACCCTAACACTAACCCCTATCATAACCCTAACTCTAACCTAACCAGTACCCTAACCCGTACCCTAACCCGTACCCTAACCCTAACCCTAATGTGTACCCTTACATAAACCTAAACCAATCCAGTACCCTAACCCTAACCCTAACACTAACCCTAAACCGTACCCTAACCCTAATCCTAACCCTTACCCTAAACCGTAACCAAACCCTAAACCTCACACATACCATCACCCTAAACCTAACCCTAAACCGTAACCTAAACCTAACCCTAACCAGTACACTACCCTAACCATAACACCAACCCGTACCCTAACCATAACCATAACACGTACCCTAACCCGTAACGTAACCCTAACTCTAACCAGTACCCTACCCCTAACCCTAACACTTACACTAACCCTAACCCGTTCCCTAAACCTAACCCTAATCACTACCCTAACCATAACCCTAAACCTATCCCGTACCTTAACCTGAACCCTAACCCTAACCTGTAAACTAACTCTAACCCGTACCATAACCCATACCCTACCCGTACCCAGCCCTAAACCTCACCAGTAACCAAACCCTCAACCTAACCCTACCCCTAACCCAGATACTCACCCTCACCCTAACCCATACACTAACCCTCACCCGTACACTTACCCTAACCATTACTCTAACCCTAACCGGTACCCTAACCCTAACCCTACCGAGTACCCGAACCCTAACCCTAACCCTAACCTTAACCTTAACCCGTACCCTGACCCTGACCCTAAACCTAACCCTAATCCTAACCCGAACCCGTACCCTAACCCTATCCCATACCCTATTCCTATCCCTAACCGTATATGTGCCTTAAACTTAACCCGTACCCTAACACTAAACCTAACACTAACCCCAACCCTAACCCCAAAACGTACCCTAACCCTAACCCTAACCACTACCCTAAACGTAACCTAACCCTAACCCTAATCCATACCCTCAACCTAAACCTAACCCTAACCCGTAACCTAACCTTAAGACTAACCCATACCCTAACCCTAAACCTAACCCTAAGCCTCACCCGTACCCTATCACTAACCCTCACACGAACACTAAACCTAACCGTACCCTCAACCTTAACCTAAGCCCTAGCCTAACCCTATCCCATACCCTATACCTAACCCTTACACTAACCCTAACCCGTACCATAACCCTAACCCTAACCAGTACTCTAACCCTAACCCTAAACCTTACCCGAACCCTCACACTTACCCTAAGCCGTACCCTAACCCTAACCCGTACCCTAACCCTAACGCTTACACTAACCCTAACCCGTTACCTAACCCTAACCCTAACCAGTACCCTAACCCTAACCCTACCCCTAACCAGTACCTTAACCCTAACCCTAATCCTACCGCTTAACCTATCTAGAACGCTAACCCTAAACCATAAACTAAACCTAACCCATACCCTAAACAGTATACTCACCCGTACCGAGCCCTAACCAAACCCCGTAACCTAACCCTAAGTTTAACCCTACTGCTAACCCGTACTCTCACCCTAAACCTAACCCGTACCCTTACCCTAACCTATACCGTAACCCTTACCCTTAATCTAACCCTAACTAGTACCCTAAACCTAACATTAACCAGTACCCTTCCTTATCCCTAAACTTAATCATAACCCGTACCCGAACCCTAACCCTAACCCTAACCCTAACCCGACCCTTACCCTAACCCTAACCCTTAACCGTACCCTAACCATAACCCTAACCAGTACACTAAAACTAAACCTAACCCTAACCCTATTGCTAACCCATACCCTAAACCTAACCGTAACACTAACCCTAACTCGTACCCTCACTCGTACTTTAACCGTAACCCTAACCTTTACCCTAATGCTAACCCTCACCCTAACCCGTAAACTACCCTAACCCTAACCCGTACCCTAACCCTAGGCCTAACCCTAAACCTAACCCATACGCTAACCTTAACTCTTTCTCTAACCCTAACCCATACCCTAAATCTAACCCTAACCCGTACCCTAACCCTAACCCTAACCGGTACCCTAAACCTAGACCTAAACCTAACCCATAACCTAACCCTAACCCTAGCCCGTACCCTAACCGTAACCCTTACATCACCGGTACCCTAACCCTAACCCTAAACCTAACACTCAACCTAACGCGTACCCTCACCCTTATCCTAAGCCGTACCTAATCTTAACCCTAACCCTCACTCATACCCTAACCCTAATCCTAACCCTAACAAGTAACCTAACCCTAACCCGTACCCTCACCCGTACCCTGACCCTAACCCTAACCCGTATCCTAACCCTAACCTTAACCCTACTGCTAACCCGTAACCTCACCCTTTCCCGAAGCCCTACCCTAACCCTAACCCGTACCCTCACCCTAACAGTTACACCAACCCTAACCCGTACCCTAACCCTAACCCTCACCAGTACCCTACCCTAACCCTAAACCGTAACCTAACCCTAAACCTAACCCTAACCCGTAACCTAACCCTAACCCTAAACCTAACCCTCACCCGTACCCTAATCCTAACCCTAACCCTAACCAGTACCCTAACCCTAGGCATAACTGTAACCCTACGGTAAGCCTAACCCTAACCCCTACCCTAACCCTAACCCTAAACCTATACCTAACCCGTAACCTCACCCTTACCCGACGCCGTACCCTAAACTCAACTCTTAACCTAACAATAACCCTTACACTAACCCTAACCCTAACCCTAACACTAACCCTAACCCTATCCCTAAACTGTACCCTAACCCTAACCCTAACCCTAAACCTAAGTCGAAACCCTAACCCTAATCCTAACCCTAACCCTAAACCTAACCCTAACACTTTCCCTAACCCTAACCCTAAAACCTAACCCCTGCCCTCACCGGTACCCTAACCCATACCCTAACCTGTACCATGTACCTAAACCTAATCCTAACCCATACCCTAATCCTAACCCTAACCCTCTCCCTAAACATAACCTGTTCCCTAACCCTAACCCTAACCGATATCCTAACCCTAACACTAATCCTAACCAGTACCTTAACACTAACCCTAATTCTAACCCTAACCCTAACCAAAACCGTAACCCTAAAACTAACACTAACCCTAACCCGTAACCTAACCCTAACCCTAACCCTAACCCACACCCTAACCCTAACCCTAACACGTAACCTAACTATAACCCTAACCCATAGCCTAACACTAATCCTAACCCTAACCATAACCCTAACCTTCACCCTAACCGGTTCCCGAAACCTGACCATAACCCGAACCCTAACCCCTACCCTTCAACTAGACCTAACCCTATCCAGTACCCGAACCCTAAACCTAACCTTAACCCTCACCCGTAGCCTAACCGTAACCCTAACACTAACACTAAACCTAACCCGTACACCCACCCTTACCCTAAGCCGTACCCTATTCCTAACTCGTACCCTAACACTAACCCTAACCTGTACCCTAACCCTAACCCTAACCAGTACCCTAAACCTAACCCTAATCCTAACCCGTACCCTAACCCTAAACCTAACCCTAATCCTAACCCGTAACCTAAACCTAACCATAACCTAACCTGTACCCTAACCCTACCCGGTACCCTAACCCGTACCCTAACCCGTACCCAGCCCTAACCCTACCACATAACCTAACCCTAACCCTTACCCTACTGCTAACCCGTACACTCACCCTAAACGTAACCCGTACCCTAACCCTAACCCGTACCCTAACCCTAACCCTAACCAGTACACTAACACTAACCCTAAACTTAACCCTACCCCGTACCCTAACACTAAACCTAACCCTAACCCGTACCCTACCCTAACCCTAACCGATACCGTAAACCTAAACCTAACCCTAAACCGTACCCTAACTCTAACCCTAACCCTAACCAGTATCCTAAGCCTAACCCTAACCCTAAACCTCACACTAACCTCTACCCTAACCTTAACCCTAACCCGTACCCTAACCCTAAACCTAACGCGTACCCTGAACCTAACCACAAACCAAACTCTAACCCTAACCCTAAACCTAATCCTAACCCTAAACCGTACCCTAACCCTAACATGTACCCTACCCAAACCCTAACCCTAACCCTAACCCGACCCTAACCCTATCCCATACCCTAACCCTAACACTAAACCTAACCGGTACCTTAACCTGTAACCAGCCCTAACCCTAACCCGTAACCTAACTCTAACCCTAACCCTACCCCTAACCCGTACACTCACCCTAACACTAACCCGTACCCTAACCCTAACCCGTACCCTTACCCTAACCGTACTCTAAACCTAACCCGTACTCTAACCCTAAACCTAACCAGTGCCCTAAGCCTAACCTTAACCTTAACCCTAACCTGTACCCTAACCCTAACCCTAACCCGTACCGTTAACCTAACCCTAACCCTAACCCGTACCCTAACCCTAACCCGTACACTAAACCTAACCCTAACCCTATTGCTAACCTGTACCCTAACGCTAACCCTTACATTAACCCTAACCCGTACCCTAACCTGTACCCTAGCTGTAACCCTTACCCGTACCTTAACGCTAAACCTAACCCTATCCCTAACCGTAATCTTAACCCTCACCCGTACCCTAATCCTAACCCTAAACCTAACCCTTACTCTTACCCTAACCCGTACCTTAACCCTAACCCTAAAGAGTGCCCTAACCCTAACCTTAACCTTAACCCTAACCCGTACCCTAACCCTAAAACTAACCCTAACCCTAAATGGTAGCCTAACCCTAACCCTATTCCTAACCCATACCTTAACCCTAACCCGTACCCTACCCCGTACCCTAACCAATTCACAGCCCTAAACCTACCCCTAACCTAACCCTAACCCTAACCTTACTGCTAACCCGTACACTCAACCTATACCTAAACCGTACCCTAAGCCTAACCTGTACCTGACTCCTAACCCTAACCCTAACCAGTATCCTAATCCTAACCCTAACCCTAAACCTAACCCGTACCCTAACCCTAACCCTAACCTGTAACCTTACCCTAACCTTAACGCTATCCTGTACCGAAACCCAAACCATAACACTAACACTAACCAGTACCCTAAGCCTAAACCTAACTCTAACCAGTACTCTAAACCTAACACTAACTCTAACCCTAACACGTTCTCTAACCAAAAACCTAATTGTAACCCTAAACCTAAACCTAACCATCACCCGAACAGTAACCTGGACCCTAACCCTAACCCTAAACATAACCAGAATCCGTACCCTAACCCTAAACCGTACCCAGCCCAAACCCTACACCTAAACCGTAACCTAATCCTAACCTGTACCCTAACCCTAACCATAACCAGTACCCTAACCCTAACCCGTACCCTAAAACTAACCCTAACACGTACCCTAACCCTAACACTAAACCGTACCCTAATCCGTACCCTAACACTAACCCGGACCTTAACCTGTAGCCTAACCCTAACACTAACCCTCTCCAGGACTCTAACACTAACCCTAACCCTAACCCCAACCCTCACCCGTACCCTAACCCTAACTCTAACCCAAAACCTAACCCTAACCGTACCCTATTCTAACACTAATTCGTAACCTAACCCTAACCCTAACCCTAACCCTTATCCTAACCAAAAACCTAACCAGTACCCTATCCCTAACCCTAAACTTAATCCTAACCCATACCCTAACCCTAACCCTAACCCTAAACCTAACCCGTACCATAACCCTAACCCTAACCTGTACACTAAACCTAAACCTAACCCGAACCCTATGGATAACCCGTACCCTAGCCCTAACCCTAACGCTAACCCTAAACCGTTCCCTAACCCGTACGTTAATTATAAGCCTACCTGTTTCCTAATGCTAACCCTAACCCTAACCCTGAAACTAACCTTAACCCTTACCCGTACCCTAAACCTAACATTAACCCTAACCCTAACCCCTACCCTACACTAACGTTACCCCTAACCAGTACCCTAAAATGTACCTAACCCCAACCCTAACGCGTAAACTTACCCTAACCCTAAAACAAACCAGTACCCTAACCCTAACACTAACCCTAACCCTGAACCGTAACCTAACCCTATCACTAACTGTAATTCTAACCCGTAACCTAACCGTAACCCTAACCCGTACCGTAACTCTAACCCTAACCCTAACCAACCCGTACCCTAACACTAACCCTAAACCTAACCAGTACCCTATCCCTAAGCCATACCCTAACCCTAACCCTAATACTAACCCGTATCCTAACCCTAACCCTAACCTAAACCTAACCATAACATGTACCCTAAACCTAACCCTAACGCTAACCAGTACCCTAACCCTAACCCTAATCCTTACCCATACCATAACCCTAACACTAACCCTAATCGTCCTAACCCTAACCCTAACCCTACCGTTAACCTAACCCTAACCCTAACCCCAACCCTAACCGTAACCCATACCCAAACCCTCACCCATACACTAAACCTAACCCTAACCCTATTGCTAACCTGTACCTTAACGCTAACCCTAACATTAACCCTAACCCGTACCCTAACCTGTACCCTAACCGTAACCCTTACCCATACCTTAACGCTAAACCTAACCCTATCCGTAACCGTAATCTTAACCCTCACCTGTACCCTAATCGTAACCCTAAACCTAACCCTTACTCTAACCCTAATCCGTACCTTAACCCTAACACTAATCAGTGCCCTAACCTAACCTTAACCTTAACCCTAACCCTACCCCGTACCCTACCCCGTACCCTAACCCATTCACAGCCTGAAAACCTACCCCTAAACTAACCCTAACCCGATCCTTACTGCTAACCCGTATACTCAACCTATACCTAAACCGTACCCTAACCCTAACCCGTACCCTACTCCTAACCCTAACCCTAACCAGTATCCTAATCCTAACCCTAACCCTAAACCTTACCCTAAACGCTCGTACCCTAACCCTTACCCTAACCCGTAACCTAACCCTAACCCTAACCCATACCCTAACCTAACCCTAACCCGTAAACCTTACCCTAACCTTTACGCTATCCCGTACCGAAACCCTAACCTTAACCCTAACACTAACCCGTACCCTTTACCCTTACCTAACCGTACCTTAACCAGTACATTACCCTTAACCCTAAACCTAACCTAACCCGTACCCCTAACCCTAACCCTAACCTGTAACCTTACCCTAACCTTAACGCTATCCTGTACCGAAACCCAAACCATAACACTAACACTAACCAGTACCACTAAGCCTAAACCTAACTCTAACCAGTACTCTAAACCTAACACTAACTCTAACCCTAACACGTTCTCTAACCAAAAACCTAATTGTAACCCTAAACCTAAACCTAACCATCACCCGAACAGTAACCCGGACCCTAACCCTAACCCTAAACATAACCAGAATCCGTACCCTAACACTAACCCGTACCCAGCCCAAACCCTACACCTAACCCTACACCTAATCCTAACCTGTACCCTAACCCTAACCCTAACCAGTACCCTAACCCTAACCCTAACCAGTACCCTAAAACTAACCCTAACACGTACGCTAACCCTAACACTAAACCGTACCCTAATCCGTACCCTAACACTAACGCTGACCTTAACCTGTAGCCTAACCCTAACACTAACCCTCTCCAGGACTCTAACACTAACCCTAACCCTAACCCCATCCCTCACCCGTACCCTAACCCTAACTCTAACCCAAAACCTAACCCTAACCGTACCCTACTCTAACACTAATTTGTAACCTAACCCTAACCCTAACCCTAACCCTTATCCTCACCAAAAACCTAACCAGTACCCTATCCCTAACCCTAAACTTAATCCTAACCCATACCCTAACCGAACCCTAACCCTAAACCTAACCCGTACCATAACCCTAACCCTAACCTGTACACTAAACCTAAACCTAACCCGAACCCTATGGATAACCCGTACCCTAGCCCTAACCCTAACGCTAACCCTAAACCGTTCCCTAACCCGTACATTAACTATAAGCCTACCTGTTTCCTAATGCTAACCCTAACCCTAACCCTGAAACTAACCTTAACCCTTACCCGTACCCTAAACCTAACATTAACCCTAACCCTAACCCCTACCCTACACTAATGTTACCCCTAACCAGTACCCTAAAATGTACCTAACCCTAACCCTAACGCGTAACCTTTCCCTAACCCTAAAACAAACCAGTACCCTAACCCTAACACTAACCCTAACCCTGAACCGTAACCTAACCCTATCACTAACTGTAATTCTAACCCTTAACCTAACCGTAACCCTAACCCGTAACCTAACTCTAACCCTAACCCTAACCCGTACCCTAACACTAACCCTAAACCTAACCAGTACCCTATCCCTAACCCATACCCTAACCCTAACCCTAATACTAACCCGTATCCTAACCCTAACCCTAACCTAAACCTAACCATAACATGTACCCTAAACCTAACCCTAACGCTAACCAGTACCCTAACCCTAACCCTAATCCTTACCCATACCATAACCCTAACACTAACCCTAATCCGTACCCTAACCCTAACCCTAACCCGTACCGTTAACCTAACCCTAACCCTAACCCCAACCCTAACCGTAACCCATACCCAAACCCTCACCCATACACTAAACCTAACCCTAACCCTATTGCTAACCTGTACCTTAACGCTAACCCTAACATTAACCCTAACCCGTACCCTAACCTGTACCCTAACCGTAACCCTTACCCATACCTTAACGCTAAACCTAACCCTATCCGTAACCGTAATCTTAACCCTCACCTGTACCCTAATCGTAACCCTAAACCTAACCCTTACTCTAACCCTAATCCGTACCTTAACCCTAACACTAATCAGTGCCCTAACCCTAACCTTAACCTTAACCCTAACCCTACCCCGTACCCTACCCCGTACCCTAACCCATTCACAGCCTTAAACCTACCCCTAAACTAACCCTAACCCGATCCTTACTGCTAACCCGTATACTCAACCTATACCTAAACCGTACCCTAACCCTAACCCGTACCCTACTCCTAACCCTAACCCTAACCAGTATCCTAATCCTAACCCTAACCCTAAACCTTACCCTAACCTCTACCCTAACCCTTACCCTAACCCGTAACCTAACCCTAACCCTAACCCATACCCTAAACCTAACCCTAACCCGTAACCTTACCCTAACCTTAACGCTATCCCGTACCGAAACCCTAACCTTAACCCTAACACTAACCCGTACCCTTACCCTAAACCTAACTCTAACCAGTACTCTAAACCTAACACTAACTCTAACCTTAAACCTATCCGTAACCCTAAACCTAAACCTAACCATCACCCGAACAGTAACCCGGACCCTAACACTAACCCTAAACATAACCCGAACCCGTACCCTAACCCTAACCCATACCCAGCCCAAACCCTACACCTAACCCGTAACCTAATCCTAACCTGTACCCTAACCCTAACTCTAACCAGTACCCTAACCCTAACCCTAACCTGTACCCTAAAACTAACCCTAACACGTACCCTAACCCTAACCCTAAACCGTACCCTAATCCGTACCCTAACACTAACCCGGATCTTAACCTGTAGACTAACCCTAATACTAACCCTCTCCAGTACTCTAACGCTAACCCTAACCCTAACCCCAACCCTCACCCGTACCCGAACCCTAACTCTAACCCAAAACCTAACCCTAACCGTACCCTACTCTAACACTAATTCGTAACCTAACCCTAACCCTAACCCTTATCCTAACCAAAAACCTAACCAGTACCCTAACCCTAACCCTAAAATTAATCCTAACCCATACCCTAACCCTAACCCTGACCCTAAACCTAACCCATACCATAACCCTAACCCTAACCCGTACACTAAACCTAAACCTAACCCGAACCCTATGGTTAACCCGTACCCTAACCCTAACCCTAACGCTAACCCTAAACCGTTCCCTAACCCGTACGTTAACTGTAAGCCTAACCCGTTTCCTAACGCTAACCCTAACCCTAACACTGAACCTAACCTTAACCCTAACCCGTACCCTAAACCTAACATTAACCCTAACCCTAACCCCTACCCTACACTAACGTTACCCCTAACCAGTACCATAACACGTACCTAACCCCAACCCTAACGCGTAACCTTACCCTAACCCTATAAAAAACCAGTACCCTAACCCTAACACTAACTCTAACCCTGAACCGTAACCTAACCCTATCACTAACTGTAACTCTAACCTGTAACCTAACCGTAACCCTAACCCGTACCGTAACTCTAACCCTAACCCTAAACCTAACCCGTACCCTAACACTAACCCTTAACCTAACCAGTACCCTATCCCTAACCCATACCCTAACCCTAACCCTAATACTAACCCGTATCCTAACCCTAACCCTAACCCTAAACCTAACCCTAACCTCTACCCTAACCCTAACCCATAGCCTATCCCTATCCCTAACCCTAAACTGTACCCTAACCCTAAACCCTACCCCAACCCTAATCCCGACCCTAACCCTAATCCTACCCCTAAAACGTACCCTAACCCTAACCCATACCCTATCCCTAACCTAAACCTAACCCTAACCCGTACCCTAATCCTATGCCTAACCCTAACCCTACCCCGTACCAATACCCTAACCCTAACACTAAACCTTAACCTAACCATATCCCGTACCATAACCCTAACACTAACCCTAACACTACGCCTAAACCGTACTCTAACCCAACCCGGTACCCTAACCCTAACCCTAACCCTAACCCATAACCTAACCTTACCGTAATGCTAAACCTAACCTTTATCCGTACCCTAAAACTAACTCTAACCCTAACCCGTACCGGTACCCTAATCATAACCCTAACCCTAACCCTAATGCTAACCCGTACCCTATCCCTAAACCGAACCCTAAACCTAACCCTAACACATACCCTAAGTCGTACACTAACCCTAACCCTTTCCCGTACACTACCCGTAACCTAAACCTAACCCTAACCCTAACCCGAAACCTAACCCGTTCCTAACCCTACCCCTAAACCAACCAGTACCCTAACCCTAACCCTAACCCTACCCTAACCCGTACCCTAACACTAACCCTAAACCTAACCAGTACCCTATCCCTAACCCACACCCTAACCCTAACCCTAATACTAACCCGTATCCTAAACCTAACCCTAACCCTAATCCTAACCCTAACCTGTACCCTAACCCTAACCCTAACCCTAACCAGTACCCTAACCCTAATCCTTACCCATACCATAACCCTAACGCTAACCCTAATCTGTACCCTAAACCTAAGCCTAACCAGTATGCTAAACGTAACCCAAACCGTACCATAACCCGTACCATATCCCTAACCCTTACCGGTAACCTAACCCTAACCCTAACCCTAAACCCAAACCGTACCCTAACACTAACCCTAACCCATTCCCTATCCGTAACCATAACCCTAAACACAAACCGTACCCTAACCCTAACCCTAAACAGTTTGCTAGCCCGTACCCTACCCTAAACCGTAACTTAACCCTAACCCTAACCCTAATCCATACCCTAACCCCTACCCAAACCCTAACTCTAAACCTATTTCTAAGCTCTACCCTAACCCTAACCCTAACCTGTACCCTAACCCTTACCCTAACACTACGCATAACCCTTACCCATACCCTAACCCTAACCCTAACCCTAACACTATCCCAAACCCGTACCATAACCCTAAACCTAACACTAACCCAAACCCTACCCCGTTACCCATCACTAAACCGTCCATAACCCTAAACCTAAACCTAACCCTAAGCCATACCCTAACCCTAACCCTAACCCTAACCCGTACCCTAACCCTAACCCCAACCATGACCTTTCACTAACACTAAACCTAAACCCTAATCTGTACCCTAACCAGTACCCTAAACCATACCCTAACCCGTACTATAAACCTATCCCTAAACCTAACCCGTACCCTAATCCTAACCCTTACCCTAACCCCAACCCTAACCCGTACCCTAACCCTAACCCTAACCCGTACCCTAAACCTAAACCTAACCCTAAACCTATGCCTAACCCGTACCCTAACCCTAACCCGTACCCTAACCGTAATCAGTACACTAAACCTAACCTGTACCTTAACCCCAACCCTAACCCTAACCCTAAACCTAACCCTAATCTGTACACTCACCCTAACCCTAACTCTAACCCTAACCTGTACCCTAACCCTAAACCTAACCCTAACGCTAACCCGTACCCTAACCCTAACACTAAACCTAACCCTACCCCTAACCCGTATCCTAACCATAAACCTCACCCTAAACAGTACCCTAAACCTTACCCTAACCCGTACCCTAACCCATACCCTAATGCTAACCCTAACCTTAAACCTAACCCGTAACCTAACCCGTACCCTAACCCGTACCCTAACCCTAACCCGTAACCTAAAACTAACCCTAACGCTATCCCATACCATAACCCTAAACCTAACCCTAACCCTAACACTAACCCTAACCCTAAACCTAACCCTATCCAGTACCCTCTCCATAACACTAACCCTTTCCATAACTCGTACACTAACCGTAAACCTAACCCTAACCCTAACCCTAACACTAAACCTAACCATAAGCCGAACACTAACCTGTAGCCTAACCCTAACCCTAAACCTAACCCGGACACGTACCCTAACTCTAACCCGTACCTAGCCCGAACCCGTACCCTAACCCGTACCCTAACCCGTACCCTAACCCGTACCCTAAACCTAACCCTAAACCGTACCATAACACTAACCATAACCTGTACCCTAACCCGTACCCTAACCTAAACCTAACACAAACCCATTCCCTAACCCTAAATCCAACCCGTACCCTAACACTAACCCTAACCCTACCCTGTACCCTAACCCTAACCCTAACCCTCTCCAGTACCGTACCCTAACCCTAACCCTCACCCTAACCCCAACCCTAACCCGTACTCTAACCCTAATCCCAACCCAAAACCTGACACGTACCCTAAAGCTAACCATAACCCTAACCCTAACCATAACCCGTACCCTACCCTAACCCTAACCCGTAACCTAACTCTAACCCTAACCCTAATCCTAACCTGTTCCCTAACCCGAACCCTAACCCGTAACCTAACCCTAACCCTAATCCTACCCCTCACCCGTACTTAACTCTAACCCTAACCCTAACCCTAAACCCTACCTTAACACTAACCCTCACCATAACCAGGACCCTAAAACTGACCCTAACTCTAACCCTAACACTTAGCCTAACCCTAAACTTAACCCGTACCCTTACCCTTACCCGATCCCGAAAACGTAGCCTAAACCTAAACCTAACCCGTACTCTAAGCTGTACACTAACCCTGACCCTAATCCGTACCCTAACCGTACCCAAAACCTAAACCTAAACCTAACCCTAAACCTAATCTGTACCCTCACCCTAACCCTAAATCAAACCAGTACCTGAACCCTAAACATAACCCTAACCGTAAACCGTTTCATAACCCGAACCCTAACCATAAACCAAACCAGTACCCTAACCCTAACCCTATACCATACCATAACTTTAACCATAACCCTAAACCAAATCCGTAACCTAACCCTAACTCTAACCCATACCCTAAAACTAACCCTAATCCTAACCCTAACCCATAACCTAACCTTAACCCTAACCAATACCCTAACCCTAACCCTAAACCTAACCCATACTCTAACCCTAACCCTAAGCCTAACCAGCATCCTAACCCTCACCCTAACCCTAAACCTAACCCTAACCTCTACCCTCACCCTAACCCTAACACTAACCAGTACCGTAACCCTAACCCTAACCGTTCGATAACGCATACCCTAACCCTAACCCTAACCCTAACCATAACCATAACCGTAAACCGTACCATAACCGTACCCTCACCCTAAACCAAACCAGTACGCTAACCCTCACCCTAACCCTAACCCTAACCCTAAAACATACCATAACCTTAACCATAATCCTAAACCTAATCCATAACCTAACCCTAACCCTAACCCGTGACCTAAACCTAACCCTAACCCTAACCAGTACCGTAATCCTAAACCTAAACCTAACCCATACCCTAACCCTAACCCTAAACCTAACCCTAACCAGTATCCTAACCATAACCCTAACCCTAAACCTAACCCTAACCTCTACCCTCACACTAACCCTAACACTAAGCAGCACCCTATCCCTAACCCTAACCCTAATCCTAACCCTAATCCATACCCTAACCCTAACCAGTACCCTAACCCTAGCACTAACCCGTTCCGTAACGCGTACCCTAACCCTAACGCTAACCCAAACCCTAACCCTTACCCTCAGCATAACCCTAACCCCATTGCTAACCCGTTCCCTAACCGTACACCTAACACTAACCCTAACCTGTATTCTAACCCGTACATTAACCCTAACCATAACCAGAACCCTAACCCTAAACCTAACCCTAATCCAAACCCTTACCCTAACCCTAACCCTAATCTGTACCCTAACCCTAACCCTACCCTAAACCTCACCCTAAAAAGTACCCTAAACCTAACCCTAACCCGTACCCTAACCTGTACCTTAACCCTATCCCTAACCCTAACCATAACCCTAACCCAAAACTAAACCTAATCCTAATCCGTAACCTAACCCTAACCCTAACCCGTACCCTAACCCTAACCCTAACCCTAACCTGTAACCTAACCCTAACCCTAACCCTAACAAGTACCCTTACCCTAAACCGAACCCGTACCCTAACCATAACCCAAAACCTAACCAGTATCCTAACCCAAACCCTAACCCTAAACCTAACCCTAACCTCTACTCTAACCCTAACCCTAACACTAACTAGTACCCTATCCCTAACCCTAACCCAAATCCTAACCCTAAACCATACCCTAAGCCTAACCCTAACCAGTACCCTAATCCTAACCCTAACCCGTCCCGTAACCCGTACCCTAACCCTAACCCTAACCCGTAACTTAACCCTAACCCTAACCCTAACCAGTACTGTAACCTGTAGGCTAACCCTAACCCTAAACCACAACCCAAACGTAACCCTAACCCTAACCCTACCCCGTGCCCTAATCCTACCCCTTACCCTTACACTTACCTTAAACATATCCCTCTCCAGTACCCTCAACCTAACCCGTACCCTAACACTAACACTCTAATCTTAAACCGTACCTAACCCTAACCGTAACCATAACCCTAACCTTAACCGTAAACCTAACCCTAACCATAATCATAACTCGTACCCTTACCCTAAACATCAGCCTAACCTGATCCAGTACCCTCACCCTAACCCTAACCCTAACCCTCAACCGTACCCTAACCCTAACCTTAACCCTAACACTAACGTGTACCCTATCCCTAACCCTAACCCTAACCAGTACCCTAACCCTAACCCGTGCCTTTTCCCTAACACTAACCCTTCCTCTAACCCTAAACCGTACCCTAACACTACACCTAACCCTAACCCTAACCTTAACCCTAACCCGTACCCTAACCCTAACCCGAACCCTAAACCTAACCCGTACTCTTACCCTAACCCTAACCCTAACCGTACCCTAACCCTAACCGGTACCCTAAACCTAAGACTAAACCTGACCCTATGCCTAACCCTATCTATAAACCTAACCCTAACCCTAACCCGTACCCTAACCCTAACCATAATACTAACCCTAACCCGTAATCTAAACGTAACCCTAACCCTAAACGTAACCCTATCCCGTATCCGAACCCTAACGCTAACCCTAAACCAAAACCTGAACTTTACCCTAACCCTAACAAGTACCCTAAACCTAATCCTAACCCGTACCCTAACCCTCACCCTATCCCTAAAGCGTACCCTAACCCTAACCCTATCCCTAACCCGTACCCTAACACTGACCATAACGCTACCCAGTACACTCATCCTAACCCTAACCCGTACCGTAACCCGTACCCTAATCCTAACCCTAACCCATACCTTATCCCTATCCCTAACCCTAACCTGTACCCTAAACCTAACCCATAACCTAACCCTAACCTAACCCGAACCCTAACCCTAACCCTAACACGTACCCTAACCCTAACCCTAACCAGTACCCTAACCCTCACCAAACCCTAACCCTAACCCGTACCCTTCCCTAACCCTAACCCGTAACCTAAACCTAAACCTAACCCTAACCCTAACCCCTACCCATAATCTAAACCTAAACCTATCCCATACCCTAAACCTAACCCTAACCCTAACAAGTACCCTAACCCTAACCCCTACCCATAATCTAAACCTAAACCTATCCCGTACCCTAAACCTAACCCTAACCCTAACTCCTACCCTACCATAACCCTAACCCTAAACCTAACCCTAACTGTACCTAACCCTAAACTGTACCCATAATGTAAACCTAAACTTATCCCGTAACCTAAACCTAACTCTAACCCTAACCCTAACCCTTACGCTAACCCTGACCCCTACCCATAATCTAAACCTAAACCTATCCCGTACCCTAAACCTAACCCTAACCCTAACTCCTACCCTACCATAACCCTAACCCTAACCAGTACACTAACCCTGCCCTAACACTAACCCTAACCCGTACCCTAACCCTAACCGGTACCCTAACCTTAACCTTTCTCTAACCCTAACCCGTACCGAAAACCTAAGACTAACCAGTACCCTAACCCGAACACTAACCTTAACCCTAACCCGTACCCTAGCCTAACCCATACCCTAACCCTCATCCGTAACCTTACCCTAACCCTAACTCTAACCCGTAACGTAACCCTAACCCTAAACTATCGCTAACTCGTACTCTAACCCTAACCCTAACACTAACCCTAACCCATACCCTAACACGTTCCCTAAGAGTAACCCTTACCCGAACCATAAGCCAAGCCCTAACCCTAAATCTAAACCTAACCTTAACCCTAACCCATACCCTAAACCTAACCCTAACCTAACCCTATCCCGTAACCTAACCCTAACCATAATTCTAACTAGTACCCTAACCCTAACCCTAACCCTAAACTGTACCATAACCCTAACTGTAACCCTAACCAGTAATAGAAACCTAAACCTAATCCTAACCCGTACCCTAACCCTAACCCTAACCCGAACCCTAAGCCATACACTAACTCTAACCCTAACCCGTACCCTAACCTGTACACTAAACCTAAACCATAACCCATGCCCTATCCCGTACCCTATACCTAAATCTAACCCTAAACCTATCCCTAACCCGTACCCTAACCCTAAACCTAAACCTAAATCATACCGTGACCCTATCCCTAACCCTAACACCAAACCATACCATAACCCTAACCCTAAACCGTACCCGAACCTGTACCCTAACACGGATCCATAACTTAACCCTAACGCTAACCCTAACCCTAAACCGTCCCCTAACCCACACCCTAACCCATACCCTAACCCTAACCCTAACCCGTGCCCACCCCTAAACCTAACCCGTAACCTAACCCTAACACTAACCCTACTGCTAACCCGTACATTCACCCTAACCCTAACCCGTACCCTAACCCTAACCCTTATTCTAAACCTAACCCTTACCCTAACCTTAACCCTAACACCTACCCTAACCCGTACCCTAACCCGTACCCTAACCCTAACCCTAACTGGTACCCTAAACCTAACCCTAACCTTAACCAGTACCTTACCCTAATCCTAACCCTAACCCTAACCCTAAACCTAATCCGTACCCTACCCTAACCCTAACCCGTCACCTAACCCTAACCCTAACCCGTAACCTAACCCTAACACTAACCCTAACCCTAACCCTAAACTTAACCCTAACCCGTACCCTAACCCTAACCAGTACGCTAACCCTAAAACTAACCCTAAACCGTATCCTAACCCTATCCCTAACCCTTACCCTAACCCTAACCCGGCCCCTAACCAAAACCATAACCTAACCCTAACCCCATCACTAACCTGTACCCCAACCCTAACCCGTACCCTAACACGTACCCTAACCCGTACCCAGCCCTAACCCTAAACCATAACCTGACCCTGAACCTAACCCTAACCCATACACTCACCCTAACCCTAACCCGTACCCTAACCCTAACCCATACCGTAAACCTAAAACTTAATGTAACCGTAACCCGTACCATAAAACTAACCAGTACCCTAACCCTAACCCTAAACTTTACCCTAACATGTACCGTAACCCTAACCCTAACCCGTACCCTAACCCGTACCCTAACCCTAATCCTAACCCTAATCCTATTACTAACCCGTACTCTAAACCTAACCCTAACCCTAACCCGTACCCTACCCAAACCCTAACCCGTACCCTAAACCATACACTAACGCTAACCCTAACCCATACCCTAAGCCGTCCCCTAAACCTAATCCTAATCCTAACCCTAAACCTAACCCGTACCCTAAACCTATCCCTAAACTGAATCAGTACCTTAACCCTAACCCTAACCCTAAACGTAACCAGTACCCTAACCCTAACCCTAAACCAAATCCTAACCCGTAACCTAAACCTAACGCTTACCCTAACCAGTACCCTAACTCTAACCCTAACCCAAACTCTAACCCGTAACCTAACACTAACCCTAACCCTAACCAATATCCTAACCCTAACCCTAACCCGTAACCTTACCCTAACCCCAACCCTAACCTGTACCCTAACCCTAACCCTAACCCGTACCCTGAACCTAAACCTAACCCTAACCCTATTGCTACCTGTACACTAAACCTACACCTAACACTAACCCTAACCCGGACCCTAACACGTACCATAACAGCAATCCTTACCCGTACCCTATCCCTAGCCCTAACCCTTACACTAAACCTAAACTTAAACCTATCCCGTACCCTCAACCTAACCCTAACACTAACCCTAAACCCTACTCTAACACTAAACCTAACCCTAACAAGTACCCTAACCCTAACCCGTACCCTACCCTAACCCTAACACCTACCCTAAGCCGAACACTAACCCTAACACTGACCCATTCCCTAGCCGTACCCTAAACCTAACCCTAATCCTAAACCTAAACCTAACCCGTACCCTAACCCTAACCCTAAACCTAAACCAAATCAGTACCCTAAACCTAACCCTAACCCGTAACCTAACCCTAACCCTAACCAGTACCGTAACCTTAACCTTAACCCTAACCCATAACCTAACCCTAACCCTAACCCGGACCCTAACCCTAACCCAAACCCTAACCCTAACCCTAACCAGTTCCCTATCCCTAACCCTAACCCAAATCCTAACCCGTTCCCTAAACCTAGCCATAACCCTAACCCTAACCCGTACCGTAACTCTGACTCTAACCCTAACCAGTACCCTAAACCTAACCCTAACCCGTACAGTAGCACGTCCCCTAACCCTAACCCGTAACCTAGCCCTAACCCTAACCCTCACCTGAACAATAACCCGTTCCCTAACCCAAACCCTAACCCGTACAGTAACACATACCTAACCCTAACCCGTAACCTAGCCCTAACCCTAACCCTAACCCTAACCTGTACCGTAACCCGTTCCCTAACCCTAACCCTAAACATAACCTGTACCCAAACCTAACCCTAAACCTAACCTAACCCTAACCCTAACCCTAACCCTAACCCTTAATCTAAACCTAACCCGTTCCCTAAACCTAACCCTAAACCAAACCAGTACCCTTACCCTAAACCTAACCCTAACCCTAACCCTAAACCGTACCCTAACCCTAAACCTAACCCTAACCATAACCCTAATCGTAACCCTAACACGTAACCTAACCCTAACCCGTACCCTAACCATTACCCTAACCCTAACACGTACCCTAACCCTAAACATAACCCTAACCAGTACCCTAACCGTAACCCTAACCCGTACCATAAACGTCCGCCTAAACCTAACACTAAAACGTACACTAACCCTAACCCTCACCCTAACCAGTAGCTTAACCCTAACCCTAAACTACACCAGGACCATAAATCTAACCCTAACCAGTACCCTAACCCTAAACCTAACCCTAACCTGAACCGTAACACATACCCGAACCCTAACTCTAAACTCTAACCTAACACTAATTCTAAACCTTACCTGTACCCTAAACCTAACCCTAACACTAACCCTTACCTGTACCCGAACCCTAACCCTAACCAGTATGCTAACCCGAACCCTAACCTTAACCCGTACCCTAAACCATACCCTAACCCTAACCCGTACACTAACCCTAACACTTTTTCTAACCCTAAGCCATACCCTAACACTAACCCTAACCAGTAGCCTAACCGTAACCCTAACATTAACCCTAACCCTTACCCTAAACCTAACCGTAAACCTAACCCTAACCCGTAACCTTACTCTAACCCTAACCCTAACCTAAACCTACCCTAACACAACCCTAACCCGACCCTAACCTACCATAAACAAATCCTACCTAACACTAACCCTAACCCTTTACACTAAACCTAACTAAACCTATCCCGTACCCTCAATACCTAACCTAACCCAAACCCACTCTAACACTAACCTAACCCTAACAAGTACCTAACCTAACCCTAACCCGTAACCCTAACCCTAACCCATAACTAACCTACCTAACCTAACACTAACCCTAACCTAATCCCTACCAACCCTACCTCTAACCCGTACCCTAACCCTAAACCTCACCCTAAAGAGTACCCTAACCCTAACCCTAACCCATACCCTAACCAGTAACCTAACCCTAACCATAACCCTAACCCTTAACCTAACCCGTAACTTAACCCTAACCCTAACCCGTACCCTAACCCTAACCCCAACCCATAACATAACCCTAACCCTAATGCTAACCTGTAACGTAACCCTAAACTAACCCTAACACTAAACCGTACCCTAACCCTAAACCTAACCCTATCCAGTACCCTAACCCTAACTCGTACTCTAACCCTAAACCTAACCCTAACCCTCAACGTAAACCTAACCATAAGCCGAACACTAATCCGTAACCTAACCCTAACCCTAAACCCAACCCGAACCCGTACCCTAACCCTTACACTAACCCTAATCTTAAAACCAACCGTAACCAGTACCCTAACCCTAACCCTTACACTAAACCTAACCCGTACCCTAGCCCTAACCCTAACCGTACCCTAACCCTAACCCTAACCCTGACCCTAACACAAAACCTCACCCTACCCATACCCTCACCCGTACCCTAACCTGTACCCAGCCTTAAACCTAACGCGTACCCTAACTCTAACCCTATCCTTACCCTGTACCCTAAATCTTACCCTAACCCTAAACCTAACCCGTACCCTACTCTAACCCTAACCCGTAACCTAACCCTAACCCTAACCGGTAACCTAAACCTAACAAAAACCCTAACCCTAACCCTAACCTGTACTCTAACCCTAACCGTAACGCAACCCTAAACCCTACCCTAACCCAACCCCTAACCCTTAACAGTATCCAAAGTCTAACCCTAACCCTAAACCTAATCCTACCCCGAAACTCTACCCTAACCCTAATCCTAACCCTAACCATAACCAGTAACCTAACCCTAACCTTAACCCTAATCCTAACTCTAATCCGTACCCTAACCCTAACCCTAACCATAACCAATACCCTTATCCTAACCCAAACCCGTACCGTAACCTGTACCCTAACCCTAACCCTAACCCATAACCTAAACCTATCCCTAACCTTAACCAGTACCGTAACCCACACGAACCCTAAGCCAAACCTGTAACCTAACCCTAACCCTAACCGGAACCCGTACACTAACCCTAACCCTAACCTTAACCCTCACCCTCACCCGTACCCTAACCCTAACCCTAACAAGTACCTAACCCTAACCCTAACCAGAGCCCTAACTCGTACCCTAACCCTAACCATAAACAGTACCCTAACCCTAACCCTAACCCTAAACCTAACCCGTACACTCACCCTTACCCTAAGACGTACCCTAACCCTGAACCTTAACCAAACCCTAAACCTTACACTAACTCTAACCTGTACCCTAACCTTAACCCTAACCAGTACCCTAACCATAACCCTAACTCTATCCCGTATCCTTACCCTAACGCTAACCCTAACCCTACGCCATAACCTAACCCTAAACCTAACCCTAACCCTTAACCATACCCTAACCCTAACCCGTACCCTAACCCGTTCCCAGCCCTAACCCTAACCCGTAACCTAACCCTTATCCTAACCCTACTGCTAACCCGTACACTCACCCTAACCCTAACCAGTACCCTAACCCAAACCCATACACCAAACCTAATCCTTCCTCTAACCCTAAACCGTACCCTAACTTTAACCCTAACCCTAACCAGTACCCTAACCCTAACCCTAAACCTTACCCTAACCCTAAACCTAACTAGTACACTAACCTTAACCCTAACCCATACACTAAACCTAACCCTAACCCTATTGCTAACCCGTACCCTACACCTAACCCTAACACTAACCCTAACCCGTACACTAATCCGTACCCTAACCATAACCCTAACCCGTACCCTAACGCTAACCCTAACCTTAACTCTAACCCTAACCTTAACCCTAACCTGTACCCTAACTTCACGCTAACACTAACCCTAACCAGTACCCTAACCCTAACCCTAACCCGTAACCTAACCGTAACCCTAACGCATATCCTTACCCTGACCCTAAACCAAACCAGTACCCTAAACCCTAACCCTTACCCTAAATCGTACCCTAACCCTAACCCTAACCATATCCCGTAACCTAACCCTAACCCTAACCCGTACCTTAACACTAACCCTAACCCTAACCCATACCCTAACCCTAAGCCTAAACCTAACCAGTACCCTAAACCTAACCTTAACTCATACCCTCAACCTAACCCTAACTCTAACCCGTATGCCAACCCTAACCCTAAATGTAATCCTAACCCTAAACTGTACCCTAACCCTAACCCTAACCCTATCCCGGACCCTTACCCTAACCCTAAACCTAATCCTAACCCGTACCCCAAATCTAACTGTAACCCTTACCCGTACCCCAACCCTAACCCAAAACACTACCCTAAAACTAACCCTAACTTGTACCGTAACCCGTATTCTAACCCTAAACCTAACCATTAACCTAACCCTAACCCAAACCCTAACCCGTACCCTAACACGTACCCTAACCCTAATCCTAACTCTAACCCTCACCCGACTCTAACCCTAACCCTAACCCTAACCAGTACCCTAACCTTAACCCTAACCCATACCCTAACCGTAACCCTAACCCTAAAACTAACTTGTTCCCTTACCCTAACCCTAAACCTAACCCCTACCCTAACCCTAAACCTTACTCTAACAGTACCCTAACCCTAACCCTACTCCTAATCCGTACCCTAAACCTAAACCTAACCCTAACCCTAACCGTCACCTGTACCCTAATCCTAACCCTAACCCTAACCAGTACCCTAACTCTAACCCTAACAATAACCTGTACCCTAACACATACCCTGTACCTAACCCTAACCCTAACACTAAACCTATCCGTACCCTCACCCTAACCCTAAGCCGTACCCTAACCCTAACCCTAACTAGTACACTAAACCTAACCCTAACCTTAACCCGTACCCTAACCCTAACCCTAACCCGTACACTCAACCTAAACCTAACCCGTACCTTAACCCTAACCCATACCTTAACCCTCACACTTCATGTAAACCTAACCCGTACCCTAACCCTAACCCTAACTAGTTCCCTAACCCTAACCCTAACCTTAACCCTCACCCATACCGTAACGCTAAACCTAACCCTAAACCGGACCCTTACCCTATCTGTAACCCTAACCCTTACCCTAACCCTAACCATAAACCATCCCCTAAGCCTAACCTTAACCCTAACCCTATTGCTAATGCTTACCCTACCCTAACACTAACACTAACCCTACCCCGTACCCTAACCCGTACCCTAACTGTAACCCTACCCGTACCCTAACCCTAAACCTAACCCTAACCCTAGCCCTAACCCCTACCCTAACCCTAACGTGAACCCTAACCAGTACCCTAACCCAAACCCTAACCCTAAACCTAACAAGTACCCTAACCCTAACCCTAACCCGTACCCTTAAACTAACGTTATCCTTATCATGTACCCTGAAACTAACCCTAACCCGTATCTGAAGCCGTACACTACCCTTAACCCTAACCCATACCCTAAACCTAAACCTAACCCTATCCCTAAACCTAACCCGTAACCTAACCCTAACCGTAAACCAAACCAGTACCCTAACTCTAACCCTAACCCTAAGCAGTACCCTAACCCTAACCCTAACCCTAACCAGTACCCTCAACCTAACCCTAACCCTAATCCTAACCCGTACCCTAACCCTAACCCTATTTAGTACCCTAACCCTAAACCGATCCCGAACCAGTACACTAAAACTAACCCTAAACTGTGCTGTAACCCGTACCGTAACCCTTACCCTTAACCGTAACCTAATCCAAACCCAAACCATACCCGTCACTTAACCCTAACCCTAAACCTAACTCTTACCTGTACCCTAACCCTAACCCTACCCTAACCAGTACCCTAACCCTAACCCTATCCCGATACCATACCCTAACCCGTACCCTAAACCTAACCCTAACCAGTACCCTAACTCTATCCCTCATGCTAAACATAACCCGTAACCTCACCCTTACCCGAAGCCGTACCCTAACCCTAAACTGTAATCTTACCCTAACATTTACACTAACCTTAACCCGTACCCTAACCCTAACCAGTACCCTAACCCTAATCCTAACCCTAACCCGTTCCCGAACCCTCACCCTAAACCTAACCCATACTGAACCCTAACCCGTACCCTAACCCGTATCCTAAACCATACCCAGGCCTAACAATAACCCGCAGACTAACCCTAACCCTAAACCTAACCCTCACACGTTCATTCACCCTCACCCTAACCAGTACCCTAACCCTAACCCTAACCCGTAACCTAACCCTACCCTTATTCTAACCTTAACCCATAACCTGGTCTAACGCTAATCCTAACCAGTACACTAAACCTAACCTTAACCCGTACCGTAACCCCTACACTAAATCTAACCCTAAACCGTAACCTAACCCTAAACCTAACTCTAACCAGTACCCTATGCCTAACCATAACCCTAACTGGTACCCTAATCCTCACCCTAACCCTAACCCTAAACCTAACCCGTACCCTAAACCTAACCCTAAACCTACCCCTTACCCTAACCCTAACCCATACCCTAAACCTAAACCTAAACCTAACCCATACACTAACCCTAACCCGTACCCTAACCCGTACCCTGCCCGTAACCTAACCCTAAACCTTACTCTAACCCTAACCTGTACCCTAAACCTAACCCTACACCTAACCAGTACCCTTAACCTAACCCTATCTGGTACTGTAACCTGTATCCTAATCCTAACCCTAACCCGTAACCTTACCCTAAACCTAAACCTAGCCAATACCGTAACCCATACCCTAACCCTAACACTAAACCGTAACCTAACCCTAACCCTAACCCTATCCCGTACGCTAACCTTAACCCTAACCCTCACCCATACCCTAACCCTAACCCTAAACCTAACCGTAACACGTACCCTAACCTTAAACCAAACGTGTACCCTTACCCCAACCCTAACTCTATTCCATACGCTAACCCTAACCCGTACCCTAAGCCGGACACTAAACCTAACCCTAAAACGTACCCAAACCCTCACCCTTACCCTAATCCTAACCCTAACCCTAACCCTAACCCCTACCCTAACCATATCCCTAACCCTAACACTATCCCTAAACCTAACCCGTAACCTAACACTAACCCTAACACGTAACCTAACCAGTACCCTAATGCTAACCCTAACCCTAATCCTAAACCTAACCCTAAACCTAACCCTAACCCTATCCTAACCTAACCCTAACCCTAACCCTAACCCGAACCCTAACCAGTACCCTAACCCTAACCCTTACCCTAATCCTAACCCGTACCCTAACCCTATGCCTAACCCTAATCCATACCCTAACCCTAAATCTAATCATAACCAGTACCCTAAACCTAACCCTTACCTGTTCCATAATCCGTACCCTAACCGAACCATAACCCATAACCTAACCCTAACACTAACCCTAACCAGTACCGTAACCAGTGCCTTTACACTAACCCTAACTGTCACCTTACCCTAACCCTAAACCTAACCCGTAACCTAACCCTAAACCTAAAACTAACCATATCCTGTAACGTAACCCATACCCTATTCCTAACCCTAACCCGTACCCTAACCCTAACCCTAACACTAACCAGTACCGTAACCCTAACCCTAACCCGTACCAGTACCCTAAACCTAAACCTAACCTGTATCCGAACCATAACCCTAACCCTAACCTAACCCTAAAGTTTACCCTAATCCTAACCCTAACCCATACCCGAACCCTATCCGTAAACCTCACCCTAACCAGTACCCTAATCCTAACCCTAACCCTAACCCGTCCCCTCACCCTAACCCTAACCCGTACCCTGACCCATAACCTAAACCTAACCCTAAACCGTACCCTATCCCGTACCCTAAACCTAACCCTAACCCTAAGCAGTACCCTAACCCTAACCCTATCCCTAACCCTATCCCTAACCCGTACACTAACCCTAACCCTTAGCAGTACCTGAACCCTAACCCTAACCCTAAACCTGCCCGTACCCTCAGCCTTACCCTCAGCGGTACCCTAACCCTAACCCATACCCTAACCCTAACCCTAATCCTTATCCTAACCCTAAACCTAACCCTAAGCAGTATTCTAACCCTAACCCTAACCGGTAACCTAACCCAAACCTAACCCTAACGACATGCGTAACCCATACACTAACCCTAACCCTAAACCGTATCCTAAACCTATAACTAACCCTAACCCGTACTCTAACCCTATCCCTAAACCTAAACCTAACCCGTACCCTCAGCCATACCCTAAGTCGTAGCCTAACCCTAACCCGAACCCTAACCCTAACCCTAACCAGTACCCTTCCTTAAATTTAACCCTAAACCTAAACCTAACACGAACTCTAACCCTAACCCTAACCCATACACTAATCCTAATCCTAGCCCTAACCCTATTGTTAATCTGTACCCTAACCCTAACCCTAACCCTAACCCGTACCCTAACCCATACCCTAACCCCAACCCGTACACTAAACCTAAACCTCAACCTAACCCGAACCCTAATCCTAACCCGTACCCTAACCCGTGCCCTAACCCGTACCTCGCCCTAACACTAACCAGTAACCTAACCCTAACCCAAACCCTATCCCTAACCCGTACACTCACCCTAAACCTAACCCTAACCTTAACCCTAACCCTAACTCGTCCCCTAAACCTAACCCTAACCCTTCACCTCACCCTTACCCTAATCCTAACCCGTACCCTAACCCTAACCCTAACACGTACCTAAACTGAACCCTAACCCTAACACTAACCCGTACCCTAACACTAACTCTACCCTAACCTGTACCCTCACCCTAACCCTAACCCTTAGCCTAACTCATACCCTAACCCTAACCCTAACGCGTACCCTAAACCTAACCCTAACCCTAACCAGTACACTAACAATAACCCTAAACCATACCTAACCCTAACCCTAACCCGTACCCTAACACCAACCCATACCCTAAGCCGTAAACTAACTCTAAAGCTTAGCCGTACCCTAACACATACAATAACAGAACCCTAACCCTAACACTAAACCTAACCCTAACTGCAACCTAAACCTAACCCTAACTCTAACCCTAACCAGTAAGCTCACCCTAACCCTAACCCTAATCCTAACCCTAATACGTACCCTAACCCTAAACCTAACCCTAAGCAGTACCCTAAACCTAACCCTATCCCGTACCATAACCAGTACCCTTAACCTAACCCTAACCCGTAACCGAACCCTAACCCTAACCTTAACCAGTACCGTAACCCGTACCCTAACAATAACCCTAACACGTAACCTAACCCTAACCCTAACCCGTACCCTAACCCTAAACCTAACCTTAACCCTCACCCGTACCCTAAGCCGAAATCTAACCCTAACCAGTTCCCTAGCCCTAACCCTAACCCGTACCCGTACCCTAACCCGTACTCAAAACCTAACCCAAAACAGTACCCTTACCCTAACCCTGACTCTAAACCTAACCCGTACCCTACCCCTTACCCTAAGTCGTACCCTAACCCTCACCCGTACCCTAACCCTAACCCTTCACTAACCCTAACCCGTAACCGTACCCTTACCCTAACCAGTGCCCTAACCATAAACCTAACCCTATCACGTACCCTATCCCTAACCCTAACCCTGACACTAACCCTAACCCTAACGCTAACCCGTAACCTTACCATACCCGTACCCTAACCCGTACCCTAATCCTAACCCGTACCCTAACCCGTGCACAGCCCTAACCCTAACCCGTAACCTAACCCTAACCCTAACACTTCTGCTAACCCGTACACTCACCCTTACCCTAACCCGAACCCTAACCCTAACCCGTACCCTAACCCTAACCCTTACTCTAACCCTAACCCATACCCTAACGTTAACCCTAAACAGTACCATAACCCTAACCCAAACCTTAACTCTAACCCGTGCCCTAACCCTAACCCTCAAACTAACCCTAACCCGTACCCTAACCCGTACCCTAACCGTAACCTTTACCCGTACCCTAAGGCTAACCCTAACCCCAACCCTAACCTTAACCCTAACCCGAACCCTAACCATAACCATAACGCGTACCGTAAACATAACCCTAACCCTGAACAGTACCCTAACACTAACCCTATCACTAACCCTAAGCCGTACACTATCCCTAACCCTAAACCTAAACAGTACTCTAACCCTAACCCTAAACCTAACCCGTACCCTAACCCTAACCCTAATGCGTACCCTTACCCTAAATGTAAACCAAACCAGTACCCTAAACCTAAGCCTCACCCTAAGCCTAAACCGTACCCTCACCCTAAACCGTAACCTAACACTAACCGTTACACGTAACCTAACCCTATCCCTATTCCGTACCCTAACCCTAACCCTAACCCTAACAAGTACCCTAACCGTAACCCGTACCCTAACCCGTACCGTAACCCTAAACCTACCTCTAACCCGTATCCAAACCCTAATCCTAACCCTTAACTGAAACCTAACCTGTACCATAACCCTAACCCTAACCCTAACCTTAACCAGTACCCTAACCGTAACCCTAACCCTAATCCTATCCCGTACCCGGACCCAGCCCTAACCCTTAACCGTAACCTAAGCATAACCCTAACCCTACACCTAACCCGTACACTCACCCTATCCCTAACACGTACCCTAACCCTAACACATACCATAACGCTAACCTTACTCTAACCCTAACCCGTACCCTAAACCTAACCCTAGCCATTACCCTAACCTTAACCCTAACCTTAACCCTAACCCTAACCCTATCCCGTTCCCTTACCCTAACCCTTACCCTAACCCGTAACCTAACTCGAACCCTAACCCATACACTAGACAAACACATACCCTAACCCTATTACTAACCCGTATCCAAACCCTAACCCTAACCCTAAACATAACCCTAACCTGTACCCTTACCCTAACCCTAAACCTTACCCGTATCCTAACCCTAACTCTAACCCTAAACCTAACCCTATTCTGCACCCTAACCCTAAACCTAACCCTAACCAGTACCCTAACCGTAACCCTAATCCTAATGCTAACTGGAACCCTAACACTAACCCTAACCCTATACCGTACCCTATCCCTAAACCTAACCCTGACCAGTAGTCTAACCCTAACCCTAACCCATACCAAAACCCATACCCTAAACCTAACCCTAACCCGTACTGAAACCCGTACCCTAACCCTAACCCTAACCCGTAACCTAACCCTAACCTAACCCTAAACAGTACCGTAACCCATTCCCTAACCCTAACCCTAAACCGTAACCTAAAACAAACACTAATACTAACCCAAACCCTAAACCTAACCCTAACCCTAAACCTAACCCGTACCCTAAACCGTACCCTAACCTAAACCGTACACTTAGCCTAATCCTTACTCTAACCCTAAACCTATCCCTAACCAGTACCCTAACCAGTACCCTAACCACAACCCGTACCCTAACCCTAACCCGTACACTAACCCTAAACCTAATGCGTACCCTTACCCTAACCCTAACCCTAAACCGTACCATAACCCTAACGCTAACCCATACCCTAAGCCCTACACTAACGCTAACCCTAACCTGTACACTAAGCTGTACCCTAAACCTAACCGTAATCCATGCCCTAACCCGTACCCTAACCCTAACCCTAAACCGTACCCTAAACCTAACCCAAACCTAACCCTAAAACTAACCCGTATCCAAACCCTAACCCTAAACTAAACCAGTACCCTAACCCTAACCCTAACCCTAAACCAAACCCTAACCCTAACCCTAAGCCTAACCCTAAACCTAACCCGTAACCTAACGCTAACCCTAACCCTAGCCCGTACCCTAACCCGTACCCTAAACCGTACCCAGCCCTAACCCTAACCCATGACGTAACCTAACCCTAACCTTACTGCTAAACCGTACACTCACCCGAACCCTAACCCGTACCCTAACCCATACCCTAACCCTAATCCTTACCCGTACACTAAACCTAACCCTAACCCTAACCCTATTGCTAACCCATACCTAAACCTAACCCTAACCTTAACCATAGCCCGTACCGTAAACCTAACCCTAACCCTAACACTAACCACTACCCTAACCCTAACTCTAACCCTAACCAGTGCCCTAACCCTAACCCTAACGCGTATCCTTACCCTAACCTTAAACCAAATCAGTACCCTAGACTTAACCCTAACCCTAAACTGTAACCTAACCAAACCAGTACCCTAGACTTAACCATAAGCCTAAACTGTACCCTAACCCTAACCCTAACCAGTACCCTAAACCTAACCCTAACCCGTAACGTAAACTGTACCCTAACCCTAACACTAACCTGTAACCTAACCCTAACCCTAACCCTAACAGTACCATAACCCGTACCCTATACCTAACCCTAAACAGTAACCTAACCCTAACCCTAACCCGTAACCTAACCCTAACCCTAAACCTAACCCTCACCCATACCTTAACCCTAACACTAACCCTAACGAGTACCCTAACCCTAACCCATACCCTAACCCGTACACTAACCCTAACACGTACCCTAACCCTATCCCTAACCCTACGGCTAACCCGTACCCTCACCCTTACCCGAAGCTGTACCCTAACCCTAACCCGTACCCTAACACTAACCCTGACACTAACCCTAACCCGTACCCTAACCCTAACGAGTACCCTAACGCTAACCATAAACTAAAAACTAACCCGTACCCTTACCCTAAGCCTAACCGTAACCCTAACCCTAACCCTAACCATACCCGTACCGTTACCCTAACCCTAACCCGTACCCTAACCCTTATACTTACCCGTACACTAAACCTAACCCTAACCCTAACCCTATTCCTAACCCGTACCCTAACGCTAACCCTAAATCTAACCGTAACCCTAACCCTAACCTTAACCCTAACCCGTACCCTAAACCAAACCCTAACCCTAAACCCTAACCCTGACCCCAACCCCTACCCTAACCCTAAACCTAACCCTAACCAGTCCCCTAACCCTCATCCTAACGCTAACCCATACCCTAACCCTAGCCCTAACACGTACCTTTACCCTAACCCTAAAACAAAACAGTACCCTAAACCGTACCCTAACCCTAAACCTATGCCTAACCCATACCCTAACCCTGACTCTAACACTAACCCTAACCATAACCCGTATCCTAACCTGTATCCTAAACCTAACACTAACCCTAACCCTCACCCTAACCCTAACCTAACCTTAACCCTATCCCGTACCATAAACCTAACCCTAACCCTAACCCTAAACCCTATTCTAACCCTAAACCTAACCATAGCCAGTACCCTAACCCGAACCCTACCCCGTACCCTTACACTAACCCTAACCCTTACCCGTTTCCGTACCCTAAGCCTACCCCATACCCTAAGCCGTACACTAACCCAAAACCTAACCCCTACCCTAACCCGTACCCTAAACCTAACCCTAATCCTCACCCTAAACCTAACATGTATCCTAACCCTAACCCTAAACCAAACCAGTACCCTAACCCTAACTCTAACCCTAACCCTAAACCGTACCCTAACCCTAACCATGACCCGTATCCTAACCCTAACCCAAACCTAAACCTAACCCTACACTGTACCCTAACCCTAACCCTAACCCTAAACAGTACCCTAAACCTAACCCTAAACCAAACCCTCACCCGTAACATAACACTAACCCTAACCCTAACCCTAAACAGGACCCTAACCCTAACACTAAACCTAAACCTAACCCGTACCCTAACCCTAACCCGTACCCTAACCCTAACCCTACCCCGTACCCTTACACTAACCCTAACCCTTACCCGTTTCCGTACCCTAAGCCTAATCCATACCCTAAGCCGTACACTAACCCAAAACCTAACCCCTACCCTAACCCGTACCCTAAACCTAACCCTAATCCTAACCCTAAACCAAACATGTATCCTAACCCTAACCCTAAACCAAACCAGTACCCTAACCCTAACTCTAACCCTAACCCTAAACCATACCCTAACCCTAAACATGACCGTATCCTAACCCTAACCCTAACCCAAACCTAAACCTAACCCTACACTGTACCCTAACACTAACCCTAACCCTAAACAGTACCCTAACCCTAACCCTAAACCAAACCCTCACCCGTAACATAACACTAACCCTAACCCTAACCAGGACCCTAACCCTAACCCTAAACCTAAACCTAACCCGTACCCTAACACTAACCCTAACCCTAACCCTAATCCGTACCCCATCCCTAACCCTACCCTAACCAATACCCTAACCCTAACCCTAACCCTCACCCTAACCCTATCCTGTACCCTAACCCTAACCCTAACCCATTCCCTAACCCTTACGCTAACCCGAACCCTATCCCGTTCCCCAACACGTACCTTCAACCTAACCCTAACCCATACCCTAAGCCTTTCCCTAACCCTTACCCTAACCATAACCCCTATCCTAACCCTTACCCTAACCCTAAGCCTCACCCTAACCCTAACCCGTACCCACACCCTAACTCTATCCCTAACCTTAACCCTAACCCTAACCCTAACCCTAAACCTTACTGTAATGCTAACCCTAACCCCTTCCAGTACCCTAACCCTAACCCTAACCCTAACCTAACCCGTACTGTATCCCTAAACCGTACCTTACCCCTAACCCTATCCCTAACCCTAAGCCAAACCCTAACCCTAACCCTAACCCTACCCTAACCCTAAAACTACCTTAACCCTAACAATAACCCATACCATAAACCTAACCCTAACACTAAACCTAAACCTAACCCGTACCCTAACCCTAATCCTAAACTGAACCAGTACCCTAACCCTAACTCTAACCCTAACCAGTACCCTAACACTAACCCTAACCCTAAACCGTACCCTACCCTTAACCGTAACCCTAACCTTAACCCTAACCCATACCCGTACCCTAACCCTAAACCTAATCTGTACCCATACCCTAACCCTAAACGTTAACCAAACCCTAACCCAAACCCTAACCCTACGCCTAACCCTGTACCATAACCCGAAACCTAACCCTAACACTAACCCTAACCCAACCCTACCATATACTTAACCGTAAACCTAACCCGTTCACTAAACCTAATCTAACCCTAACCCGTCCCGTTACCCTAACGATAACCCACACCCGTACCATAACCCGTACCCTAAGCCGTACACTAACCCTAACCCTAACCGCTGCCTTAACCCATACCCTAAACCTAACCCTAACCCTAACCCTAACCCTAACCCTAACCTGTACCGACACCCTAACTGTATTCCTAACCCTAACCCTAACTCTAACCCTAACCCTACCTAAACCTAATACTAACCATAAACCCTAACCCATACCCTAACCCTAACCGTGCCTAACCCTAACCAACCCTAACCTTAACCCTAACCCTAACCTAACCCGAACACCTAACCAAACCCTAACCCCCCGAACCCTAACCGTACCAACCCAACCCATAACCTAACCTAACCCTAACCAAACCCTACAACCTCACCTTAACCCAACCTAACCCCCAATAACTACCCAACCGTACCCTAACCCTAACCTAAACCTAACCTAACCCTAACCCTAACCCTAACCTAACCCTACCTAACAAACCCACTAACCCTAACCCTAACCTAAGCTACCCTAACCGCTAACCCTAACCACTTACCCTAACCCTAACCCTAACCCTAACCCTAACCCTTAACCCTAACCATCCTAACCCTAACCCTAACCCTAACCTAACCCTAACCCGTACCCTAACCCTAACACCCTAACCCTAACCCTCACTCCTACCTACCCTAACTACCTAACCATAACCTACCCTAACCCACTAACCCTAACCCTAACTTCCTAACCAACCCTAACCCTAATCCTAACCAAACCGTACCCTAACCACTAACCCTACCCAACCCTACCAAACCCTAAACTAACCACCCTAACACTAACCTACCTAACCACAACCACTAAACCTAACCCTAACCCTAAACCCTAACCCTAACCTAACCCAACCTACCCTAACCTAACCCTATCTAACCCTAACCTACCAACGTAACCTACCCTAACCCTAACCCTAACCCTAACCCGCTAACCTAAACCTAACCTACACTATAACCTAACCCTATACACCTACCCATACCCTAACCCTAACCCTACCCTAACCCTAACCGTACCTAACCTAACCCTAACCTAACCGTAACCCTAACCCTAACCTAACACAACCCTAACCCTAACCCTAACCCTAACCCGTAACCTAACCCTTTAACCTAACTACACCCTAACCTAAACCTAACCTAACCCTAACCGTACCTAACCCTACCTAACCCTAACCTCCACTAACCCTAACCTAACCACCAAACCCTAACCCGTACCCTAACACTAACCCTACCAACCTATACCCTAACCCTACCCTAACCCTAACAACCTACCTAACCCTAACCCTAACCTAACCCTAACCCGTACCCTAACCCTAACCCTAACTAAACCTACACCTAACCTTACTAACCTAACCTAACCCTAAACCCTAACCCTACCCTAACCCTAACCCTAAACCTAACTTAACCCTAACCCTAACCCTAACCCTAACCTACCCTAACCTACCCTAACCGTACCCTAACCCTAACCTAACCTATACCCTTAACCCTAACCCTATACCCTAACCTAACCCTAAACCGTAATCCTAACCCATATCACCTAAAACCTCAACCCTAACCTAAACCCTAACCTAACCCTAACCCTAACCCTAACCATAACCAACCACCTAACCTCCGCTAACCCTAACCCTACTAAACCTAACCCTAACCATACCTCTAACCCTAACCCTAACCTCACCCGTGACCTACCCTAACCCTAACCCTAACTGGTACCCTAAACCTAACCCCAACCCTACCCTTTCCCTAACCCTCACCCTTAACCGAACCCTAACCCTAAACCGTACCCTAACCCTAACTCTAACCCGTACCCTAAAACTAACTGTAACCCTAAACCTATGCCTAACCCGTACCCTTACCCTAACCCTAACCCATAACCTAACCGTAATCAGTACCCTAACCCTAACAAGTATCCTAACCCTAATCCTATCCCTAACCCGTACCCTAACCCGTGCCCTAACACTAACCCTAACTTGTACGCTAACCCTAACCCTAACCCTATACCTAACTCGTACCCTCAGCCTTACCCTAAGCGGTACCCTAACCCTAAACCGTACCCAAACCCTAACCCTATCACTAACTCTAACCCATACCCTAACCCTAAACCTAACCAGTACCCTAACCCTAACACTAAACCGTACCCTAACCCGTACCCGTACCCTAACCCTAACACTAACCCTAACACTATGCCTACCCTGAACACTAACCACATCCCTAACCCTAACCATAACCCTAACCATAAACCTAACCCTAACCAGTACCCTCACCCTATCCTGTACCCTAACGAGTACCTAACCCCATTCCTAACCCGTAACCTTACCCTAAACCTAACCCTAAACCGTACCCTAACCCTAACCCTAACCTGTGCCCTAAGCCGTACCATAACCCTAACCCTAATCCTAACCCTAACCCTCAAGCTAACACTAACCCTAACCCTAACCCTAACCCGTATCCTAAACCTAAGCCTAACCCTACCTGTATCCTAATCCTAACACTAACCCTAACCAGTACCCTAACCCTAACCCTAACTCTAAACCTAAACCGTACCTTAACCCTAACACTAACCGGTACCCTAACCCTAAACATAACCCTAAGCCGTACCCTAACCCTAACCCTAACACATAACCTTACCCTTACCGTAACGCTAACCCTAATCCTTACCCGTACCGTAACCCTGACTCTAACCCTAACCCGTACCCTTATGCTTAATCTAACCCTATCCCGAACACTCACCCTTACCCTAAACCATACCCCATCCCTAAATCGTACCCTAACCCTAACTTAACCCTAAGCCGTACCCTAAACCTAACCCGCGCCCTAACCCGTACCCTAACCCTAACAATTTCCCTAATCCTAACCCTAAACCCTAACCCGTACCCTAACCAGTACCCTAACCCAAACCCTAACCCGTACCATAACCCTATACCTAATCCTAGCAAGTACCCTAATCCGAACCCTAACCCTCGCCCTAAACCTAAACCGTACCCTCACCCTAACCCTAACCTGTATCCTAACCCTAAATTTAATCCTAACCAGTACCCTAACCCTAACTCTAACCCTAGATGTACCCTCACCCTACCCTAACTGGTACCCTAACCTAAACATAAGCCTAACCCGCACACTAACTCTAACCCTAAACCATAACCTAAACCTAACCCTTAGCCTATCCCGTACCCCAACCCTGACCCTAACCCTAACCCTGACACATACCCTAACCCTAATGCTGACCCTAACCAGTAACCTAAACCTAAATCTAACCCTAAACAAAACCCTATCCCTATCCCTAACCCAACCTGTACCATAATCCTAACCTGTACCCTAACCCTAAACCTATCCCTAACACGCACCCTAATCCTAAACCTAACCCTGCCCAGTACCCTAACCCTAATCTAACCCTAACCCTTACGCGTACCCTAATCCTAACCCTAACCGTAACCTGTAACAGTACCCTAAACCTAACATTAAACCTTACACTAACCCTAACACTAACCCGTACCCTAACCCTAACACTAACCCTAACACTACGCCTAACCCGTACCCAAACCCTAACCCTAACCTCAACCCTAAACCTAACACTACGCCTAACCTGTACCCTAGCCCTAACCCTAACCCTAACCCGTACCCTAAACCTAACCCCATCCTAACCCTTTCCCTAAACCTAAACCTTAACCTAACCCTAACCCTAAACCGTACCCTAACCCTAAACCTAATCCGTACCCTAAACCTACAGTAACCCTAAACCTACGCCTAACCCATACCACAACCATAACCCTAACCCTAACTTGTAACCTAAACGTAATCAGTACCCTAAACTAACCCGTACCCTAACCCAAACCCTAAACCTAACCCATTCCCTAACCCTAACCCTAACCCTAAGCCCAACCCTTAACCTAAGCCTAAACCTAAACCGCACCCTAACCCGTACCCTAACCCTAATCTGTAATATAACCCTAACGCTAAACCTAACCTTAATCAGTCCCCTAACCCATACCCTAAACCATAACCTAACCCTAACCCTAACCTGTACCATAAACTAAACCTAACGCTAACCCATACTGTAACCCTAACCCTAACCCCAAGCCTAAACCTAACCCTAACCTGTACCCTAACCCTAACCTAACCCTAACCCTAACCCGTACCCTAACCCTAACACTAAAGCTAACCCTACCCCTAACCCGTACCTTAACCCTAACACTCACCCTAACCAGTACCCTAACCCTAAACCTAACCCGTACCCTAAACCTAACCCGTAAAGTAACCCTAACCCTAACCCATACGGTAACCCTAATCCTAACCCGTAACCTAACCCTAACCCTAACGCTAACCCGTACCATACCCCTAGACATAACCCTCAACCTAACCCGTTACCTAACCCTAAACCTAACCCTAACCAGTACCCTAACCCTAACACTAACCCTAACCCTAACTCGTACTCTAACACTAAACCTAACCCTATTCCTAAACCTAAACCTAACCATAACCCTACCCCTGACCTGCACCCTAACCCTAACCGTAACCCTAACCCTCTCCAGTACCCTCACCCTAACCATAACCCTAACCCCAAACCTAACCAGGACACTAACCGTAACCCTAACGCGTACCCTAAACCTAACCCTAACCCTAATCCGTATCCTAACCACACCCTAACCCTAACCCTAACCCTAACCAGTACTCTAACCCTAACCGGTACCCTAAAACTAACCCTAATCCTATACAGTATCCTAAACCTAACCCTAACCCTAAACCTAACGCTAACCTCTACCCTAACCCTAACCCTAACCCTAAAACACTTACTCTAAACATAAACTGTACCCTAACCCTAACCCTAACCAGTACCCTAAACATAACCCTAACCTTAACCCTAACCTGAAACCGAACCCTAACCCTAACCCTAAACCGTACCCCTACCCTAACCCTAACCCGTACCCTAACCCTAACCCATACCCTAAATTTAACCCTAACCCTAACACTATGCCTAACACGTACCCTAACCCTAACTCTAAACCTAACCCTAACCCTAACCCGTACCCTAACACTAACCCGGACCGTAACCCTAACCCTAAGCCTAACAAGTACCCTAAACCTAATCCGTACCTGTACCCTAACCCAAACCCTCAGCCGTACCTTAACCCTAACACTAACCCTAACCCTAACCCCTACCCTAACCTAACCCTAACCCGTAACCTAACCCTAACCCTAACACTAACCCGTTCCCTAACCCTAAACCTAACCCTAACCAGTAACCTAAACCTAAAACTTACCCGAACCCGTACCCTAACCCTAACCTGTACCCTAACCCTAACCCGTACCCTAACCCTAACCCTAACCCTAACCCGTATTCTAAACCTAACCGTAACCCTAACCCGTACCCTAAACCTAACCCTAACCCTAAACCTATGCAGAACCCGTACACTACACCTAACCCTAACACTAAAGCTAACCTGTTACCTACCCGTAATCGGTACCCTAACCCTAACACGTACCCTACTCTAACCCCAACCCGTACCCTAAACGTAAACCTAACCCTAAACCTTATGCTAACCCATACTCTAACCCTAACCCTAACACTAACCCTAAACAATACCCAAACCCGTATCCTAACTGTAACCCTATCCGTACCCTAACCCTAATCACTACCCTAACCCTACACCTAACTCTAACACGTACCCTAACCGTAACCTGTACCTTAACCCTAACCCTAACCCTAACCCGTACACTAAACCTAACCCTAACTCTAACCCTAATCCCTACCCTAACCCTAACCCTAACCCCTTTACCTAACACTAACCCTAACACTAACCGGTACGCTAACCCTAACCCTAACCCTAAAGCTTACCCTAACCCTAACCCTAACACTCACCAATACCTTAACCCTAAGCGCTAACCCTAACCCTAACCCGTACCCGAACCTAACCCTAACACGTAAACTAAACCTAACCCTAACCCTAACCAGTTCCCTAACCCAAAACCTAACCCTAACCCGTACCCTAACCCTAACCAGTACCCTAACCCTAAACCTAACCCTAACCCGTACCCTAAACCTAACCTGTACCCTAAGCCTTACCCGGACCCTAACCCTAACCCTAACCCGTACCCTAAACCTAACCCTAACCCTAACCCCTACCCTAACCCTAAACCTAACCCGTTACGTAACACTAACCCTAATCCGAACCCGTACCCTAACCCTAACCCGTACCCTAACCCGTCCTCAACCCGTACCCAGCCCCATCCCTGACCCGTAACCGAACCCTAAACCTAACCCTAACCCTAATCCGTACATTCACCCTAACCCTAACCCGTACCCTAACCCTAAACCGTACCCTAACCCTAAAATGTACCCTAACCCTAACCCTAACGAGTACCCAAACCCTAACCCTAACCTTAACCCTAACCCGTACCTAACACTAACCCTAACCCTAACCCGTACCCTTACACTAACCCTAACCCTAACCCTACCTGTACCCTAACCTTAACCGAAACCCGTACCCTAAACCTAACCCTAACCCTAACACTTGCCGAAACCGTACCCTAATCCTAACTCTAAACCTAACCCTAACCCTAACCCGTACCCTAACCCTAAGCCTAACCCTAACCCATAACCTAACACTAACCCTAAACCTAATCAGTACCCTAACCCTAACCCTAACACTAAACCTAACCTGTACCCTAAACCTAAACCGTACCCTAAACCTAACCTTAACGCTAAACCGTATCCTAACCCTAGACGTAAACCTAAACCTAATCCTAACCTGTACCCTAACCCTAACCTAACCCTAACCATAACCAATACCCTAATCCTATCCCGTACCCTACATTCACCCTAACCCTAAACTGTACCCTAAACCTAACCTTAACGCTAAACCGTATCCTAACCCTAGACCTAAACCTAAACCTAATCCTAACCTGTACCCTAACCCTAACCTAACCCTAACCATAACCAATACCCTAATCCTATCCCGTACCCTACATTCACCCTAACCCTAAACCGTACCCTTACCCTAACCTTAACACGTACCCTAACCCTACCCCTAAACCTAACACTTCACCTCATCCGTAACCTAACCCTAACCCTAACCCTAAACCTAATCCTAACCTGAACCCTACCCTAACCCTAATTCATTTCCTAAACCTAACTCTAACCCAAATCCTAATCCTAACTCGTACCCTAACCCTAACCCTAAACCTAACAAGTACCCTAACCCTAATCCGTACCTGTAACCTAACCCGTACCCTAACCTGTACACTAACCCTAACCCTAACCCTAAACCTAACCCTTAACCTCACCCTTACCCGAACCCTAACCCTAACCATAACCCTAACCGTAATCCGTACTCTATCCCTAACCCTAACCCTAACCCGTAACATAACCCTTACCCTAACCCGTACCCTAACCTTAACCCTAACCGTAAACGTAACCATAACCGTAACCCTAACCCTAACACTAACCAGTACCCTATACCTAACCTTAACCCTAATCCTAACACTAATCGGTACCCTAACCCTAACCCTAACCCTAACCAGTACCCTAACCCTAACCCTAAACCGTACTGTACCCTGTACCCTAATCCTAACCTGAACCCGTAACCGAACCCTAACCCTAACCCTAACCCTAACCCGTACAGTCACCCTAACACTAAACTGTACCCTAAACCTCACCCTAACCCGTACCCTTACCCTAAACCTAACCATAACCAGTAGCCTAACCCTAATCCGTACCCTAAACCTAACCCTCACCCTAAACCTATGCCTAACCCGTACCCTAACCCTAACTCTAAACCTAACCCTAACCCTGACCCGTACCCCAACCCTAACCCAAACACTAACCCTAACCCGTACCCTAACCCACACCCTAAACCTAACCAGTACCCTAACACTAATCCTAAACCTAACCCGTACCCTAAACCTAACCCTAACACTAACCCGTATCCTAACTCTAACCCTAACCCTAAAACTAACCCTAACCTGTACCCTAACCCTACCCTAACCCTAACCGAAACCCTAACAAGTACTCTAACCCTAACCCTAATCGTAACCCGGACGCTAACCCTCACCCTATCCCGAACCCGTCCCCTAACCCTAACCCTCACCCTAACCCGTAACCAAACACTAACACTAACCCTACTCAGTACCCTAACCCGAACCCTAACCCGTAATGTAACCCTTACCCCTCCCTAACCGTAACCTATACCCTCTCCCTATCCCTAACCCTAACCTGTACCCTAAACCTAACCCGTAACTTAACACTAAACCTAACCCTAACACGTACCCTAACCCTAACACGTACCTTAACCCTAACCGTAACCCTAACCAGTACCTTAACCCTGACCTAAGCCTAACCCTAACCCATACCCTAAACCTAACCCTAACCCTAATCCTAACCCTAACACGTACCCTAACCCTAACCCTAACCCGAACCATAACCCTAACCCTAACCTTAACCGGTACCCTCACCCTAACCCTAACCCTACCACTACGCCTAACCGGAAACCGAACCCTAAACTTAACCCTAACCCTAACCTGTACCCTACCTGAATCCTAAACCGTAAACTAAAACTAACTCTAACCCGTACCCTAACCCGTACCCTAACCCTGACCCTAACCCTAATATTTTCACTAACCCTAACCCTAAAACCTTACCCATACCCTAACCAGTGCCCTAACCCGTACCCTAACCCGTACCATAACCCTATCACTAATCCTCACCCTTACCCTCATCCTAACCCTAACCCTAACCCGTACCCTACCCAAATCCTAAACTGTAAACTAAAACTAACCTTAACCGTAACCCTAACCCGTACCGTAACCCTGACCCTAACCCTAATATTTTCACTAACCGTAACACTAAACCCTAACCCATACCCTCACCAGTGCCATATCCCGTACCCTAACGCGTACCATAACCGAATCACTAATCCTCACACTTACCCTAATCCTTACCCTAACCCTAACCTGTACCCTAACCCTAACCCTAACCGTAACAGGCACCCAAACCCCTAACCCTTACCTATACCCTAAGCCGTACACTAACCCTAACCCGTACGCTAACCCGTACCCTAAACCTAACCCTGACCCTATACCTACCCTAACCCGTAATCTACCTAACCCTAAACCAAACCCATACCCTCAACATAACCCTAAACCTAACCCTAACCCTAAACAGTACCCTAAACCTAACCGTAACCCTAACCCGTACACTAACCCTAACCCTAACCCGAATCCGTATCCTAACCATAAACCTAAACGTAAACCTAACGTTAACCTGTACAAGAACCCTAACCCTAACATTAACCAGTACCCTAACCATAACCATTATCCTAACCCGTACCCTAACCCTCACCCTAAACCTAAACTGTACCCTAACCCAAACACTAACCCTAACCAGTAACCTAACCCTAACCCTAACCCGTACCGTAACCCGTACACTAAACATCACCCTAACCCATACCCTATCCCTATCGCTAACCCTAACCTGTACCCTAAACCTCACCCGTACACTAACCTTAAACCTAACCCTAACCCTAACCCTAACACGTTCCCTAACCCTAACCCTAACCCTTACCCTAACCAGTACCCTAACCCTAACCTAACCCTAACCCTAAACCGTACCCTAAACCTAAACCTAACCCTAACCCTAAACCATACCAGTACCAAACCCTAAACCTAAACCGTACACTAACCCTAACCCTCACCCATACCCTAACCCTCACACTAACCCTAACACTACGTCTAACCCGTACCCTAACCATAACCATAACACTAACCCTACTCCTAACCCTAACCCGTACCCTAACCCGTACCCTCACCCGTACCCTAACCCGTATCCTTACCCTTAAACTAAACCTAACCTTATCCCGTACCCTACCCTAAACCTAACACGTAAACTAACACTAACCCGAACTCTAACCCAAACCCGTACCCTAACCCTAACCCTGACCCGTAATCTAAGCCTAACCCTAACCCTAACCAGTACCCTAAACCTAACCCTAACCCTACCCCTACCCCTACCCTAACCCTAACCCTAACCCTAACCCTAACCAGTACCCTAACCGTAACCCTAACCCGTACCTTAACCCGTACCCAACCCTAACCCTAACCCGTAACCTTACCCTAATCCTAAGCGTAACCCGTACACTAACACAAACCCTAACAGGTAACCTAAGCCGTACCAACACCCTAACACTAATCGTAACCTGTACCCTAATCGTAACCCTAACCCTCCCCCTAACCGTAACCCTAAGCTGTACCTGAACCCTTAACCTAACCCATACCCTAACCTGTACCCTAACCCTAACCCTATCCCGTACCCTAACCCTAACACGAAACCATACCCTAACCCTAACCCTAACCCTAACCCTAATCCGTAAACTAACACTAACCCTAACCCGTACCCTAACCCGTACCCTAACCCGTACCCTAACCGTAATCCGTACCCTATCGCTAAACTTAACCCTAACCCATAACCTAACCGTAATCCGTACCCTAAACCTAACCCGTGTCCTAACCCTAACCCTAAATGAAACCCTAACCAGTACCCTAACACTAACCCTAACACAAACACTAACCCATACCCTAACCCTAACCCTTACCCAAACCCAACCCGTACCCTAACCCTAAACCGTACGATAACCCGTACCCTACCCTAAACCATAACTTAACCCTAACCCTATCTCTAACCCTAATCCGTACCCTAACCCCTATCCTAACCTGTACCCTAAGCCGAACCCTAACCCGACACTTACCCATGCCCTAACCCGTACCCTTAACCTAACACTAACTCTAAACTTAACCGTAACCTGTACCCTAACCCTGACCCTAATTCATACGCTAACCCAAACCCTAACCCGTTACCCATCCCTAAACCTTACCCTAACCCTAAACCTAACCCTAGCACTAAGCCGTACACTAAGCCTAACCCTAACCCATACCCTGACCTTAACCCTAACCGTAACCCTAACAATAACCCTAACCATTTCCCTAACCCTAACCCTAACCCTAACCCGTACTCTAACCCTAACCCCAACCCTAACCCTTTCCCTAACACAAACCCTAAACCCTAACCTGTACACTAACCAGTACCCTAACCCGTACCCTAACACGTAGCATAAACCTAACCAGATACCTAACCCGTACCCTAATGCTAACTCTTACCCTAACCCTAACCAGTACCCTAACCCTAACCCTAACCCGTACCCTAAACCTAACCCTAACCCTAAACCTATGCCTAACCCGTACACTTACACTAACCCTAACACTAAAGCTAACCGGTAACCTAACCGTAATCAGTACCGTTCCCTAACCCATACCCAGCCCTAACCCTGACCTGTAACCAAACCATAAACCTAACCCTAGCCCGTACAAAAACACTAACCCTAAACCGTACCCTAAACTTAAACCGTACCCTAACCCGAACCCTAACGAGTACCCTAACCCCAACGCTAACCTTAATCCTGACCCGTACCCTACCACTAACCCTAACTCCAACCTGTACCCTTACACTAACCCTAACTCTAACCAGTACCGTAACCTTAACCCTAACCCATACCCTAAACCTAACCCTAATCCTAACCCTATGCCTAACCCGTACCCTAAACCTAACTCTAAACCTAACCCTAACCCTAACCCGTACCCTAACAGTAATGCTAAACCTAATCAGTACCCTAACCCTAAACCTAACCCTAACCCTAATCCTATACCGTATACTAACCCTAACCGTAACCCTAAACTTAATCCTAACCTGTACCCTAACCCTAACCTAACCATAACCATAACCAGTACCTAACCCTAAGCTTAATCCTATCCTGTACCCTATGCTCACCCTAACCCTAAACCCTACCCTTACCCTAAACTTAACCCGTACCCTAAACCTTACCCTAAACCTAACACTACGCCTAACCCAAACCATAACCCTAACCCGTAACCTAAGCCTAATCCTAACCCGAACCCTACCCTAACCCTAATCCATTGCCTAAACCTAACCCTATCCCAAATCCTAACCCTAAGCCTAACCCTAACGCCTAACCCTAAACCTAACCCTAACCCTAACCCAAGCCCTTACCCTAAACCTAACCCTAACCCTAACCCTAACCCTAACCCTAACCCCTACCCTACCCTAAAACTAACCCTAACCAGGACCCTAACCTTACCTTAACCCTAAACCTAACCCGTACCCTAACACTAACCCTCACCCGTAAACTTACCCACACCCTTACCCTAACCCGTACCCTAACCCTAACCTTAACCCGTACCCTAAGCCGTACCATAACCCTACCTTAATCTTAACACGAACCCTAATCCTAAACCTAACCCTACCCTAACCCCAACACGTACCCTAACCCTAACCATAACCCTAACCTGTATCCTAACTGTAACACTAACCCTAACCAGTCCCGAACCCTAACCTTAACTCTAAACCTAACCCGTACACTAACCCTAACTCTAATCGGTACCGTAAACCTAACCCTAACCCTAAGGCATACCCTGACCCTAACCCTAACCCATAAACTAACCCTTACCATAATGCTAACCCTAACCCTTACCCGTACCCTAACCCTAACCCGTACCCGTACCCTAATGCAAACCCTAACCCTAAACGTAAACTTAACCCTAACACTAACCCATATGCTATCCCTTAACCGTACCCTAAACCTAACCTTAAACCATACCCTAAGCCGTACAATAACCCTAACTATAACCGGTACCCTAACCCGTAACCTAAACCTAACCCTAACCCTAACCCTAAACATAACCCTTACCTATCCCTTACCCTAAACCAAACCAGTACCCTAACCCTAACCCTAACCCTAACCCTCAACTGAACCCTTAACCATACACTAACTCTAACACTAACCCTAACCAGTACCGTACCATAACCCTAACCCTAACCCTAACCAGTATCCAAACCCTAACCCTACCCCTAACCCTAACCGGTACCCTAACCCTAACCCTAAACCTAAGCCGTACCCTCACCCTAACCCTAACCCATAACCTAACCCTTCTCGTAACATCGTACCTATACCCTAATCCTAAACCTAACCCTTTCCCTAAAGCTAACCTGTACCCTATCCCTAAACCGTACCCTAAACCTAAACCTAACCCGTACCCTAAGCCTTACAGTAACTCTAACCCTAACCCGTACCCTAAATCTAACCCTAACCCTAACCCTACACCTAAACTGTACCTAACCCTAACCCTAAACCAAACCAGTACCCTAACCCTAACCCTAAACTAACCCTAAACCCTACCCAAACCCTAACCCTAACCCTCACCCTAACCCGTATCCTAATGCTAACCCTAACCCATACCCTAACCCTAACACTAACCCTAACTAGTACCGTAACCCTTACCCTAACCCTAACCCTAAACCGTAACCTAACCCTAACCCTAACCCTAACCCTAACCAGTACCATATCCCGTAACCTAAGCCTAACACTAAACCATAACTGAACCCTAACCCTGACCCTGACCCTAACCATAAACCGTACACTCACCCTAAAACTAACCCATACCCTAACCCTAACCCTAACCCTTACTCTAACCCTAAACAGTACCCTAAACCTAACCCTAACCAGTACCGTAACCCTAACCATAACTTTAACCCTAACCCGTACACTATTCCTAACCCTAAACCGTACCCTTACCCTAACCCTGACCCTAACCCTACCCTAACCCTAAGACTAACCCGTACCCTAACATAACCCTAACCCTAACCCAATCCCTATCCCGTAACCTAACCCTAACACTAAACCTAGCCCTAACCCTAACCCGTACCCTAAACCTAACCCTAACCCTAACCCTATCCCTATCACGTACCCTAACCCTAACACTAAAACTAACCCTAACACTAACCCGTACCATAAGCTGTAACGTAACCCTAACCAGTCCCCAAACCCTACCCCTAAACCTAACCCTAACCCTAACCCTATCCCGTATCCTTACCCTAACCCTAACACTAACCAGTTCCCTAAACCTAACCCTAACCCTAACGAGTACCCTAACCCTAACCCTAATCCTAACCTGCACCTAACCCTCACCCTAAGCCTATCCTGTGCCCTAATCCTAACCCTAACCCTAACCCGTACCCTAACACTAACCCTAACCCAACCCAGTACCCTAACCATAACCCTAACCCGTACCGTAACCCATACCATAACCCTAACCCTAACCAATAACCTATCCCTATCCCTAACCCTAACTAGTACCCTAAACCTTACCCCTACCCTAACCCTAAACCTAAACCTAACCCTAAACCTACACTCTACTCTGTACCCTAACCCTACCTTACCCGTATCCTCACCAAAACCTTAACCCGTATCCTAAACCTAACCCTAACCCTAACACTAAACTGTACCCTAACTCTAACCTTAACCCTAACCCTAACCCTAACCCTAACAAGTACCCTAACCCTAAACCTAACCATACCCTAACCCGTACCCTAACCCTAACCCTAACACTAACCCGTACCCTTACCCGTACCCTAACCCGTAACCTAAACCTATACCTAACCCTAACCTGTACCGTAACCCGTACCCTAACCCTAACGCTAACCCGTAACCTAACCCTAACCCTAACCCTAAACCGAACCCTAAACCTATCCCTAACCCTAACCTGAACCCTAACCCTAAACCTAACCAGTACCCTAACCCTTACACTAAACCTAACCCGTACCGTAATCTGTACCCTAACCCTAACACATACTCTAACCCTAACCCATACTCTAACGCTAACCTGTACCGTACCCCACCCTAACCAGTATTCTAACCCTAACTCTAAACTTAACCCTAACCCGTAACCTCACCTTAACCCTAACCCTAACCCTAAACCGTACCCTAACCTAAACCAAAACCAAACCAGTACCCTAACCCTAACCCTAACCCTAACCATAAACCGAACCCTAACTCTAACCTTAACCCTAACCCTAACCCTAACCCTAACCCTTACCCTAACCATAACCCTAACCCGTACCCTAACCTTAAACCTTACTCTAACAGTACCCTACGCCTAACCCTACTCCTAAACCGTACCCTAACACTAACCCTAAACCTAACCTGTATCCTAACGCTAACCCTAAACCTAACCCTAACCCATACCCTAACCCTAAACCTAACCCTAACCCTAACCCTCACCCGTACACTAATCCTAACCCTAACCCTAAACAGTACCCTAACCCTAACCCTAACACTATCCTGTACCCTAAAACGTACCCTATACCTAACCTAAACCTGTACCCTAACCCTAACGCTAACCCGTCCCGGAGCCCTAACCCTAACCCTAACCCTATTGCTAACTCTTACCCTACCCTAACCCTAACACTAACCCTACCCCGTACCCTAACCCGTACCCTAACTGTAACACTCCCGAATCCTAACCCTAAACCCAAACCTAACCCTAACCCTAAATTTAACCCTAACCTGTACCCTTAGCCTAAACCTAACCCTAACCATAACCCCTACCGTAACCCTAACCCTAACCCGAACCCTAGCCCTATCCCTAACCCTAACCTGTACCATAACCCTAACTCTAACCCGTAACCTAACCCTAACCCTAACCCTAACCCGAACCCTAAACCTATCCCTAACCCTAACCCTAACCCAAACCAGTACCCTAACCCTAACACTAAACCTAACCCGTACCGTAACCCGTACGCTAACCCTAACCCATACCCTAACCCTAACCCTTACTCTAACGCTAACCCGTACCGTACCCTACCCTAACCAGTATTCTAACCCTAACTCTAAACTTAACCCTAACCCGTAACCTCACCTTAACCCTACCCCTAACCCTAAACCGTACCCTAACCTAACCCTAACCCAAACCAGTACCCTAACCCTAACCCTAACCCTAAACCTTACCCTAATTCTAACCTTAAACCTAACCCTAACCCTAACCCTTACCCGTATCCTAACCCTAAGCCTAACACTAACCCGTACCCTTACCCTAACCATAATCCTAACCCGTACCCTAACCCTAAACCTTACTCTAACAGTACCCTAACCCTAACACTACTCCTAAACCGTACCCTAACACAAACCCTAAACCTAACCTGTATCCTAACGCTAACCCTAAACCTAACCCTAACCCGTACCCTAACCCTAAGCCTAACCCTAACCCTAACCCTCACCCGTACACTAATCCTAACCCTAACCCTAAACAGTACCCTAACCCTAACCCTAACACTATCCTGTACCCTAACACGTACCCTATACCTAACCCTAACCTGTACCCTAACCCTAACGCTAACTCGTCCCCGAAGCCTAACCCTAACCCGCGACTTTTTTTTTTTTCTCATTCATGTATTTATTCCACAATCAAAATAAATCATAATTTAAAGCCATAACATTTTGAAAAGGTAAAGGAGACTTTGTGTCACAGTTGCATTAATAAAACACAATGGTCTAAAGTGCAACACTAAACAGGTGTTTTCTGTTCCCAAGGTTGAATAAATATATAACAATTATACATAAAATTTCACTAAAGACCAGAGATGAGGCAAATAACCCTTGGAAAGAAACTCTCCAATGAATAGAGGCAGATTGCACATAATTTTTCTTAACATTTTACCACAAGAAGGAAAAATCCTCTCGGTGTCTACTAGTGCAAACCCCCATTTCATGCTCCTGGTCTTGGCTTCTTTCTTCCTTCCTCAGTAGCATCCAAATCCAGGAAGGCCTCTGCACCCCATGTTCAAAAACACCACTGTGGGTCCCTAAGGACCTCAGCATAGACTGCTGCCAATAAGCCTACGTGCAGTGCAACCTTCCTCTAGAATCTCCAGGGAAGTCAGGAGCCCAAGAAGCAGCAGCACTGCTTTAAACAATAGTTTTAACTGTCCAATGAGCACTGATGGACCATGTGTATTTCATAAACAAACCAAAATATTGCCGTAATATCTTTCTACTTTTCTGGGAAAATGTTAAGTAAACCATTCAAGTAAAAAAGAAAAATGTTTACAGAACAGTGAAAAATGAAAATTCAAAGCGTTTATGCCAAAAAGCAAACCAGTCCTCTGCAGCCTAAGTCATTTGTTTCTGGGCTGCGAAGCCATGTAGAGAGCAATCAGGCAGTAGATGGTCCCCCCCAACGTCAGCGCCATAGTGGTCCGGTAAAGCATTTGGTCAGGTAGGCCTCGTTTCAGGTGGATAGGCACACCATCAGACTTCTGGAAAAACTTCTGCAGCTCTGGAACTTTGTTTTTCCCAGCATAATCATATGCAGTAAAATCAGAACTCAGTTTGGTTGGTGTGGCAAATATGATAGGTGGTGCTTCTGTGGAAACCACAGGCCTTAATCCCTGCGGGCTATAAGCGTCGGCAGCCCATGTTCCAGTCAACTTCTGCGTGAAGCCGCTAAACTTGTAATACATGACGCCCGCTGCCCGGCTTCCCGCAGCCGCTGCCCGCGCGACTTTTTTGGAAAAGAACGTACTAATGGCAGGAATTAATCTTCTTAAATTTTTTTTTTTTTTTTGCAAGGACAGGAAAAGGTTTTATTTATTTACAACAGAAACATGTGTAACATAATTCTCTCTCTAAAACAGAAAACCCTATAAAATAAACAAAGCAATCTCTATTTGTATTTACCCAGGGACATTAACAGCCGGAAAGGGGGCTGGGACTGGGAGAAAAGCCAAGGACTAATTCCATTTAAAAAAAGAAAAAAAAAAAAACTGCCTTAAAAAAAATAGCATTTTTCTACTTGTCAGTAGCTACACTTTCCCCTACTCTGTGTATGAAAACGTGAAACAGAAAACAGCACCTGTGAAAACACATTTCAGCAGCGTCAGTCAGAGATGAGGCAACGGCCCAGGGCTGTGGAATTCCAGCTCCAACTTCCAGGCGTGTCCCCACAACAGCATGCACTAGGGAGTTCTTTCCAAAAAAAGTCCCGCGTGTTTTTTTTTTTTTTTTTTTTTTTTTTTTTTTTTTTTTTTTTTTTTTTTTTTTTTTGCGGGTCCAGGCTTCTAGAAGTCAGGAAACGCAGGGCGGCTTCTACCTTCAGCCTTCTGTTCGCGCTTCAGCCTCCTTCCCGAACCGGGATCAGTGACTGACCCTGTTCTCGGATCCTGAGACCATCTGCTAATGTGCTGGTGGGTAGGGGTAAGTGGGGATACACGTGTGCAAAACCTGGGGCTGCGGGGCCTGCCCCAGGCTCTCCTCGTCTCTGGCCCAGGATGAGGTGAGGATTTGGGAAGAGACCCTGGAGCACACAAGGGAGGATTTGGTGGGGCCACTGGTAGCTCCGAGTGACGACTCACGCGGAGCCAGTTCACGTGTAGGCCGTCGGGGCGGGGCGAGCGTCGTCGCGTCCGGGTGACGTCTCCCGCGGGCGTCGGGCAGGGTCGGCGGCGTCGGCGGCGGTGGCGGCGGCGGGTGGGAAATGGCGGAGTACTTGGCCTCCATTTTTGGCACCGAGAAAGACAAAGTCAACTGTTCATTTTATTTCAAAATTGGAGCATGTCGTCATGGAGACAGATGCTCTCGGTTGCACAATAAACCGACCTTTAGCCAGACCATCTTGATTCAAAACATCTATCGTAATCCCCAAAACAGTGCACAGACGGCTGACGGCTCACACTGTGCCGTGAGTGACGTCGAGATGCAGGAGCACTATGATGAGTTCTTTGAGGAGGTTTTTACAGAAATGGAGAAGTATGGGGAAGTCGAGGAGATGAATGTCTGTGATAACCTCGGAGACCACCTAGTTGGGAATGTGTACGTCAAGTTTCGCCGAGAGGAAGACGCGGAAAAGGCCGTGATTGACTTGAACAACCGCTGGTTTAATGGGCAGCCAATCCACGCTGAGCTCTCCCCGGTGACTGACTTCCGAGAGGCGTGCTGCCGCCAGTACGAGATGGGGGAGTGCACGCGGGGCGGTTTCTGCAACTTCATGCACCTGAAGCCCATTTCCAGGGAGCTGCGGCGGGAGCTGTACGGGCGCCGGCGCAAGAAGCATAGATCGAGGTCCCGGTCTCGGGAGCGTCGCTCTCGGTCTAGAGACCGTGGTCGTGGCGGTGGCGGTGGTGGCGGCGGCGGCGGTGGGGGACGGGAGCGTGACAGGAGGCGGTCGAGAGACCGCGAAAGATCTGGGCGATTCTGAGCCATGCCGTTTTTACCGTATGTCTGCTAGACAGTGTTGTAGTTGATTGACCAAACCAGTTCATAACGGGAATTTTTTTTAAAAAACAACAAAAAAAAACAAAGATGGGTTTCTGAATAAAATTTGTAGTGATACAGTAAAAAAAAAAAAAAAAAAAAAAAAAAAAAAAAAAAAAAAAAAAAAAAAACACGCCTGTGGGCCAACAAGAGCGGGTGCCACGTCCTGGGCCTGACCGTGGACTACGAGGCCCTGTGCCAGCAGATTGGCCGCGGCCAGAAGCTCTTTGCCGAGATGGCCCTTCAGATCCAGGAGGCTCCCCGCGCTGCAAGTCCAGAGCTGGGGACCAAGGGTCCACACTCGGTGCCCCTGCACACATTTGTCACCAGCGTGGGCACAGCCAAGCTGATCCTCGAAGAGGCCGCGAGGTTATTGACGCTTTTCTGGAGGGTCTCGCTCCCCACGAACGGCCAGTGCACGCTTCATTGTGGCCAGACTGGAGAAATGAAGGCAGAGATCACCAAACTACACAAAAAGCTGTTTGAACAAGAAAAGAAGTTGCAAAACTCTGTGAAGCTTTTGCAGCTGAGCAAGCACCAGGAAAAAGTCATCTTTGATCAGTTGGTCGTAACCCACAAAGTCCTTCGGAAGGCCAGAGGGAACCTGGAGCTGAGGCCGGGGGGCGCCCACCCTGGAACATCCAGCCCCAGCCGACCGGGCTCCTGAGACCTCCCGCCAATAAAGCTTGTGGTTCCCGCCGAAAAAAAAAAAAAAAAAAAAAAAAAAAAAACTAACCCTTACCCTACCCTAACCCTAACACTAACCCTAACAGTACCCTAACCCGTACCCTAACTGTAACCCTAATCCGTACCCTAAACCTAAACCTAACCCTAACCATAACCCCTACCGTAACCCTAACCCTAAACCTAAACAGTACCCTAACCCAAACCCTAACCCTAAACCTAACCCGTACCCTCACCCTAACTCTAACCCGTAACATTAAACTCACCCTATCCCTAACACGTACCCTAAACCTAACCCTAAACCGTATCCTAAGCCGTACACTAAACCTAACCCTAACCCGTACCCTAACCCTAACCCTAACCCTATCCCTAAACCTAACCCGTAACCTAACCCTAACCCTTAACCAAACCAGTACCCTAATCCTAACCCTAACCCTAACCCTAAACTATACCCTAACCCTAACCCTCATCCGTACCCTAACCCTAACCCTATCCCGTATCCTAACCCTAACCCTAACCCTAAACCTAACCTAAACTGTACCCTAACCCTAACCCTAACCCGTACCCTAACCCTAACCCTAACACTAACCTAACCCTAACTCGTGCTTTTTTTTTTGATAATCACAGAGAGAGAGAGAGAGAGGCAGAGATATAAGCAGAGGGAGAGGCAGGCTCCATGCACCAGGAGCCCAACATAGGATTCGATCCCGGGTCTCCAGGATTGCGCCCTGGGCCAATGGCAGGCGCCAAACCGCTGCGCCACCCAGGGATCCCCCTAACTCGTACTCTAAACCTAAACCTAAACCTAACCCTAAACCTAAACCTAACCATAACCATAACACTAACGCATACCCTAACCCTAACCCTAAACCTTACCCCATCCCGTACCCTAAACCTAAACTGTACCCAGCCCTAACCCTAACACTAACCCGTACTCTAACCCGTACCCTAAACCAAACCAGTACCTAAACCTAACCCTAAACCGTACCCTAACCCTAAGCCTAACACGTACCTAAATCTAACCCTAACCCTAACCGTAACCCGTACCCTAACACTAACCCGTATCCTAAATCGTACCCTAACCCGTACCGAGCCCTACCCCTAACCCGTAACCTAACCCTAACCCTAACCCTATACCTACCCCTAAACCATACACTCACCCTAACCCTAACCCGTACCGTAACCGTAACCCATACCCAAAACCTAACACTTACTCTAACCCTAACCTGTACCATCACCCTAATCCTAACCAGTACCCTAACTCTAACCCTAAACTTAACCCTAACCTGTTCCTTAAACCTAACTCTAACCCATACCCTAACCTGTACCCTAACCCTAACCCTAACAATAACCCGTTCCTAACCCGTAACCTAACCCTAACACTAACCCTAACCCTAACCCATACCCACACCCTAACTCTAACCCAAACCCTAACACTAACTCTAACCCTAACCCTACCCTAACCCTAATCCTAACCCTAACCCTAAACCTAACCCTAAGCCTAACCCTCACCCTAACCGTAACCCTAACCCTAACACGAACCCTAAACCTACCCTAACCCTAAATCTAACCTTAATCCGAACACGAATCCATGCCATAAACCTAACCCTAACCCTAACCCTAACACGTACCCAAACCCTAAACATAACCCTAACCAGTACCCTAACCGTAACCCTAACCCGTACCATAAACGTACACCTAAACCTAACCCTAAAATGTACACTAACCCTAAACGTAACCCTAACCCTAACCAGTACCCTAACCCTAACCCTAAACCTATTCATATCCCGTAACCTAACCCTATCCCTAACCCTAACCTGTACTCTAAACCTAAACCTAACACTAACCATAACCCGTATCCTAACACGAACCCAAACCCTAACAAGTGCCCTAAACCTAATCCTAACCCATACCCTAATCCGTACCCTAACCCTAACCCTAACCCGTACCCTGACCTAACCCTAACACTAAACCTAACGTGTACCCTCACCCTAACCCTAAGCCGTCCCCAAACCCTAAACCGTACACTAACCCTAAGCCTTTCACTAAACCTAACCCATACCCTAAACCTTACCCTAACCCGTACTCTAACGGTAACCCTAACCCTAACCCTAACACTAACCAGTAACATAAACCTAACCGTAACCCTAAACCTAACCTAACCCATACACTAACCCTAACGCTAACCCTAACCCTAAACCGTTCCTATCCCTAACCCTATCCAGTACCCTAACCTTAACACTAACACTAACCCTACCCCTAACCCGTACGCTAACCCGTACCCTAACCCTAACCCTAACACGTACCCTAACCCTAACCCTAAACCTAAACAGTACCTTAACCCTAACCCGTACCGTAATCCTAAACCTAACCGTTTCCTTACCCCTAACCCTAAACCGTAACCCGTTTCATAATCACTACCCTAAGCCATACACTAACCCGTACCCTACTCGTACCATAACCCTAAACCCAACCCTAAACTGTACCCTTATCCTAACCCTAACCCTAACCCTAACCCTAAAGTATACCCCAACCCTATCCCCGAACCGTACCCTACCCCTAACACTAACTCTAACCCTAACCCGTAACCTAACCCTAAACCTACCCCTAACCTGTACCCTAAACCTACCCCTACCCGTTCCCAAACCCTAACCCTGACCCTAAACCGTACCCTACCCTAACCCTAACCCTAACCCTAACCCTAACCGTAACCCTAACTAGTACCCTAACCCTAACCCTACCTCTAACCCATACTCTAACCCTAATCCTCTCCCTAACCCCAACCCACACCCTAACCCTAATCCTACCCCTAACCCGTACCCTAATCCTAACCCTAACCCTAACCCTAACCCTAACCCTAACACTAACCCTAACCCTAACCCAACCCCTAACCCTAACCCTAACCCGTACCCTAAGCCCAAACCAGTACCCTAAAGCTAACCCTAACCCTAACTCGTACCCTAACACTAAACCTAACCCTAACCCGTATCCTAACCAGAACCCTAACCCTAACCCTACCCCTAACCCCAACCCACACCCTATCCCTAAACCTAACCCATTCCCTAACCCGTAAATTAATCCTAATCCATAACTCAACAGTAACGCTAACCCTATCCCTAATCAGTACCCTAACCCGTGCCCTAACCCCTACCCTAAACCTAACACCAACCCGTACCTTAACCCTAAACCTAACCCTAACCTGTACCCTAAAACTAACCCTAACCCTAAACCCACCCCCAACCTGTACTCTAACCCTAACCCGTACCCAGCCCTAACCCAAACCCTAACCGATACCCTAACCTGTACCCTAATCCGTACCCTAACACGTAGCCTAACCCTAACCCTAACCCGTACCCTAACCCTAACCCTGAACCTAACCCTAAACCTAACCCATTCCCTAACCCGTACCCTAACCCGTACCCTAACCCTAACCCTAACCTGCACACTAAACTTAACCCTAACCCTAAACAGTACCCTAACCCTAACCCTAACCCTAACACTAACACTAACCCGTACCCTACCAAATACCCTAACCATAACCCTAACACGTACCCTAACCCTAACCCTAAACCTATCCCGTTCCCAAATCCTAACCTTAACACTAAACTGTACCCTAACCATAACCCTAAACCGTACCGTAACCTTAACCATAAAACTAAACCGTACCGTAACCCTAACCCTAACCCTAACCCTAAACCTAATCCGTAACCTAACACTAACCCTAACCCGTACCCTAAACCAAACCCTAAACCGTACCCTACCCTAACCGTACCGTAACCCTAAACCTAACCCTAACCTGTTCCCTAACCGTAATCAGTACCCTAAACCTAACTCGTGTCCTAACTCTAACCATAAACCAAACCCTACCCTCACACTAACCCTCACCAAACCCTAACCCTAACCCTATCCCTAAACCCAACCCGCACCCTAACCCTAAAACTAAACCGTACGCTAACCCGTACCCTACCCTAAACCGTAACTTAAACCTAACCCTAAACCTAACCCTAATCCGTACCCTAACCCCTACCCTAACCCGTACTCTAACCCTAATCTGTATCCTAACCCTAACCCTAACCCGTATCCTAACCCTAACACTAAACCTAACCCTACCCCTAACCCGTACCGTAACCCTAACTCTCAAACTAACAAGTACCCTAACCATAACCCTAACCCTAACCCGTACCCTAAACCTAACCGTAACACTAACCCTAACCCTAACTCGTACTCTGACCCTAAACCTAACCCTAACCCTAAACCTAAACCTAACCATAACCCGAACAATAACCCGTACCCTAACCCTAAGTCTAAACCTAACCCGAACCCGTACCGTAACCCTAACCCGTACCCAGCTCTAAACCTAACCCTAACCCTAAACCTAACCCTATCCCCAAGCCTAATCTCTAACCTCACCTTAACCCAAACCCTAACCCTAACGCATACCCTAACCCTAACCCTAATCCTAATTAGTATCCTAACCCTAACCCTTACCCATACCCTACCCTAACCCTAACCCGAAACCTAACCCGTAACCTAACCCTAACCCTAACCCTAATCCTAACCCTAACCTGTACCCTAACCAAACCCTAACACTAAAACTAAACCCTACCTTAACACTAAACCTAATCCTAACCAGTACCCTAACCCTACCGCTAAACTAAACCAGTACCCTAACAAGAACCCTAACCCTAAACCGTACCATAAACCTAACCCTAACCCTAACCCTAACCTGTAACCTAACCCTAAACCTTACCCGTACCCAAACCTAACCCTAACCCTAACCCTAAACCGTATGCTACCCGTACCCTATACCTAACCAGTACCCAACCCTAACCCTAACCCTAACACGTACCCTAACCCTAACCGAACCCTAACCAGTATCCTAACCCTAACCCTAAGCCTAAACCTAACCATAACCTCAACCCTAACCCTAACCCTAACCTAAACCTAACCAGTACCCTAACCGTAACCCTAACTCGTACCGTTGCCTGTACCCTAACCCTAACCCTAACACATAACCTAACCCTAACCATTATCTTAACCAGTATGGTAACCCGTACCGTAACCCTAACAATAACCCGTAACCTAAACCTAACACTAACCCTAAATCGTACCCTAAACCTAACCCTAACCCTAACCCTAAGCCTCACCCTCACCCGTACCCTATCCCTAAACCTAAAACTAACAAGGACCCTAACCCTAACCCTAACCCGTACACCCACCCTTACCCTATGCCGTACCCTAACCCAAAACCGTACACAAACCCTAACACTTACAATAAACCTAAACCGTACCCTAACCCTAAACCTAACTAGTACCCTAACCGTAGCCCTAACCGTAACCCTAACCCTAAGCGTAACCCTATCCAGTAACCTAACACTAACCCTAACCCATAACCTAACCCTAAACCTAACCCTTACGTAATGCTGAACCATACCCTAACCCTAAACAGTAGCCTGACACTAACCCTAACCTTAACCTTAACCCGTACCCTAACACTAACCCTTACCCTAACCCTAACCCGTACCCTTACCCTAACCCTAACCCTAACTCGAACACTAACCCTTACCCTAACACATACACTAAACCTAACCCTATCCCTAACACTATTGCTAACCCGTACCCTAACTCTAACCCTAAGACTAACCCTAACCTGTACCCTAACCCTAACTGTAACCCTAATCCTAACCCGTACCCTAACTCTAAAACTAATCCTAAACATAAACAGTACCCTAACGCTAACCCTAACCCTAACCCTTAGTAGTACCCTAACCCTAACCTTTACCCGGACCCGATCCCGTACCCTAAACCTAAACCTTACGCGTACCCTTACCCTAAACCTAAACCAAACCAGTACCCTAAACCTAACCCGTACCCTAATCCGTACCCTAACCCTAAACCTAACCAGTACCCTAACCCTAACCCTAACCCGTACCCTCACCCTAACCCTAAATCTAACCCTAATCCTAACCCGTACCCTAATCCTAACCCTAATCCTAACCCTAACTTGTACCCTAACGCTAACCCTATCCCTAACCCTAACTAGTACCCTAACCCTAACCCTAGCCCTAATCCCCACCCGTACACTAACTTTAACCCTAACCCTAATCCGAACCTAACTCTAAACCTAAACCAACCAGTACCCTCAACCTAACCCTAACCTGTACCGTAACCCGTACCCTAACCCTTACCCTAACCCATAACCTAAACCTAAGCTTAACCCTATCCAGTACCGTAACCCGAACCCTAACCCTTACCCTCACCCTCCCCCATACACTAAACCTAACCCTAACCCGTACCCTAAACCTAACCCTAACCCTATCCCATATCCTAACCGTAACCGTAACCCTAACCCTAAACCTAACCCTCACCTTTACCCTAACCCTAACCCTAACCATTACCCTAACCCTAACCCGTACCCTAACCAGTACCCTAACCCTAACCAGTACCCTCACGCTATTCCTAACCATAAGCCGTTCCCTAACCCTAAACCTAACCTTAACCCGTACCCTAACCTTAACCCTAAACCTATCCCTAACCTGTACCCTACGATAACCCTAACCCTAACCCTAATCGTAACCCATAACCTAACCCTAACCCTATTCCCAATCCGTTCCCTAAACCCAACACTAACCAGTACCCTAAACCTAACCCTAACCCGTACCATAAACCATACCCTTACCCTAACCCTAAACCTAAACCTAACCCGTGCCCTCACCCTAACCCTAAGCCGTACCCTAACACTAACACTAACCTGTACCCTAACCCTAAACCTTACACTAACCCTAACCCGTACCGTAACCCTAACCCTAACCAGTACCCTAACCCTAACCCTAACCCTAAACTATACACTAACCCTTACCCGAACCATAACCCTAATCCGTAACCTAACCCTAACCCTAACACTAACCCGTACCGTAAACCTACCCCGTACCCTCACCTGTACCCTAACCCGTACCCAGCCCTAACCCTAACCCATAAACTAACACTAACCCTAACACTAATCCTAACCCGTACACTCACCCTAAACCTAACCTGTACCCTCATCCCAACCCGTACCCTAAGCCTAACCCTTAATCTAACCCTAACCTGTACCTAACCTTAACCCTAACCTGTACCCTAAACCTAACCCTAAAACTAACCCGTACCCTAACCCTAACCCTAAACGAAACCAGTACCCTAACAATTTCCCTCACCCAAACCCTAAACTGTTCCCTAAACCTAACCCTAACCCTAACCCCCACCCTAACCCTAACCCTAACATTAACCCTAACCCTAACCCTCACCCTAAACCTAAACCTCATCCGTAACCTAACCCTAATCCCTACCCTGAACCTAGCCAGTACCCTAACCCGTACCCTAACCCATACCCAGCCTTAACCCTAACCCGTAAACTATCCCTAACCCTAACCCTACTGCTAACCTCTACACTCACCCTAACCCTAACCCGTACCCTAACCTTAACCCGTACACTAACCGTAACCCGAACTCTACCTTAACCTGTACACTAACCCTAACCCTAACCAATACCCTAACCCTAAGCTTAACCCTAACCCGTACCTTAACCCTAACACTAACCCGTACCCTTATCCTAACCCTCATCTTAACCCGTACCCTTACCCTAACCCTAACGGGTACACTAAACCCAACCGTAACCCTAACCCTATTGCTAACCCGTACCCTAACCCTAACCCTAACACTAACCCTAACCCGTACCCTAACCCGTACCCTAACTGTAACCCTAACCCTTTCCCTAACGCTAACCCTAAACCTAACACTAACACTAAACTTTACCCTAAAACGTACCCTAAACCTAACCCTAACCCCATCCCCTACCCTAACCCTAACCCTAACCCTAACCAGTACCTTAAACCTAACCCTAACCTTAACCCTAACCCAAACCTGTCCCATAATCCTTATCCTAACGTGTACCCTTACCCTAACCCTAAACCAAACCAGTACCCTAACCCTAACCGTTACCCTAAACCTATCCCGTACACTAAACCTAACCCTAACCCGTAACCTAACCCTAACCCTAACCTGTCCCTAAACCTAACCCAACCCCTAACCCTAACCCTAACCCGTACCCTAAGCCCAAACCAGTACCCTAAAGCTAACCCTAACCCTAACTCGTACCCTAACACTAAACCTAACCCTAACACGTATCCTAACCCTAACCCTAACCCTAAACCTAACCCTAACCTGTACCCTAACGCTAACCATAACCCTAACCCTAATCCTAACCCATAACCTAACCCTAAACCTAATCCTAATCCGTACCCTAAGCCCAACCCTAAGCAGTACCCTAAACCTAACCCTAACCCGTTCTGTAAACCGTACCTGAACCCTAATCCTAAACCTAAACCTAAACCTAACCCGTACCCTCATCCAAACCGTAATCCGTACCCTAACCCTAACCCTTACACTAACCTAACCCGTACCCTGACCCTAAAACTAACCAATACCCTAACACTTACCCTAATATTAAATCGTAGCCTAACCCTAACCCGAACCATAGCCCTAACCCGTAACCTAACCCTAACATTAGCACTAACCCGTTCGCTAACCGTAACCTGTACCCTCACCCGTACCCTAACCCGTACCAGGCTATAACCCTTACCCAAACCTAACCCTAACCCTAACACTAAACTTAACCCATACACTCACCCTAACCCTAACCGGTACTCTCACCCTAACCCATACCCTAAACCTAACCCTTAATCTAACCCTAACCCGTACCCTAACCCTAACCCTAAACGAAACCAGTACCCTAACAATTTCCCTCACCCAAACCCTAGCCCTAACCCTAACCCTAACCCGACCCTAACCCTAACCCTAAACCTAACCAGTACCCTAACCAAAACCCTAACCCTAACCCTTATCCGTACCCTAACCCTAACCCTAACCCTCACCCGTATCCTAACCCTAACCCTAAACCTAAACCTAACCCTAACCTTTACCCTAATCCTAACCCTAACTAGTACCCTATCCCTAACACTAATCCTAACCGGTAACCTAACCCGTACCCTAACCCTAACCAGTACCCTAACTCTAACCCTAACCATAACCTGTACCCTAACCCTAAACCTAACCCTAACCCGTATCCTAACCCTATCCCTCACCCTACACCTAAACCTAAACTGTACCCTAACGCTAACCCTAACCTTAACCCTAATCCTAACCCATAACCTAACCCTAACCATAACCCTAATCCGTACCCTAACCCTAACCTTAACCAGTACCCTAAACCTAACCCTATCCCGTAGCATACACCGGACCCTAACCCTCACCCTAACCCTAAACCGAAACCTAATCCATACCCTCACCCTAAACCTAAGCCATACACTAACCCTAACCCTAACACTAACCCGTACCCTAAACCTATCCCGTAATCTCATCTGTACCCTAACCCGTACCCAGGCTTAACCCTAACCCAAAACCTAACCCAAACCCTAAGACTAATCCTAACCCGTACACTCATCATAACCCTAACCCGTACCCTAACCCTAACCCTAAGTAGTACCCTAACCCTAACCCTAACATTAACCCTTACCAGACCCTAACCCTAACCCTAACCCTAATCCTTACTGTAACCTTAACCTGTAACCTAACCCTAACGCTTAATCTAACCCTAACCCGTACCCTAACCCTAAACGTAACCTGTACCCTAAACCTAACCTTAACATTAACCCTAACCAGACCCTAACCCTAATATTAACCCTAACCAGACCCTACCCCTTGCGCTAACCCTACCCTTACCCCTAATCCTAACCCATTACCTAACCCTAACCCTAACCCGTACCCTTAGCCCAACCCTAAACCTAACCTATACCCTAACCCTAACCTTATCCCGTACCCTAAACCTAATCCGTAACGTAACCCTAACGCTAACCCTAACCCTAATCAGTACACTAACCGGTCCGGATCCTAACCCTAACCCGAAACCTAACCGGTATCCCTACCTTTACACTAACACTAACCAGTACCCTAACACTAACCCTAACTCTAAACCTAACCTGTACCCTAACCTAACCCTTACCGGTATCTTAATCTTAACCTTAACCTATAACCTAACATTTGCCATTACGCTAACCCTAACCCAAACCCTAACCTTAACCCTAAGCCTAACCCGGACCCTAACCCTAAACCGTACCCTAAACCTAACCCTAACCGTACCCTAAGCCGTACACTAACCCTTACCCTAACCAGTACCCTAACCCGTACACTAAACCTAACCCTAACCCTAACACAAACCTAACCCGTACCTAACCCTAACCCTAAACCAAACCAGTACACTAACCTTAACCCTACCCTAACACTACACCGTCCCCTAACCCTAAACATAACCCTAACCCTAACCCTAACCCTAAGTCCTAACCTAAACCTAACGCTAAGCCGTACCCTATCCCTAACCCTAAACCTAACCCTAACCTGTACCATAACCCTAACACTAACACTAACCAGTACCATAACCCTCACCCTAACCCTAACCCTAACCGGTTTCCAAACCCTAACCCTAACCCTAAACCTACCCTAACCTGTACCCTAACCCTAACCCAAAGCCTAACCCTAACCAGAAACCTTACTGAACCCTATCCCTAATCCTGAACCGTACCCTAACACTAAACCTAACCCTAAGCCGTACACTAAACCTAACCCTCACCCTACCCTAACCAGTACTCTAAACCTAACCCTAACACGTACTGTAACACTTAACCTAACCCTAAACCTAACCCGTAATGTAACCCTAAGCCTAACCCTAACCCTACATGGACTGTAACCCGTATCCTAATCCTAACCATAACCCGTAACCAAACCCTAACCCTAACCCTAACCCGTACCCTAACCCTAACAATAACCCTAACCCTAACCCTAAACTAAACCTAACCAGTACCCACACCCTAACCCTAACCCATACCGTAACCCTAACCCTAACATGTACCCTCACCCTAACCCGTACCCTAACCCGTACGCAGTCCTAACCCGAACCTGTAACCTAAACCTAACACTAACCCTAACCTTAACCCTAATCCGTAACTTAAACCTAAACCTAACCCTAACCCTAACCCTCACCCTAACCCTAACCAGTACCCTAAACCTAACCCTAACACGTACTGTAACACTTAACCTAACCCTAAACCTAACCCGTAACGTAACCCTAAGCCTAACCCTAACCCTACACTGTACTGTAACCCGTATCCTAATCCTAACCATAACCCGTAACCAAACCCTAACCCTAACCCTAACCCGTACCCTAACCCTAACAATAACCCTAACCCTAACCGTAAACTAAACCTAACCAGTACCCGCACCCTAACCCTAACCCATACCATAACCCTAACCCTAACATGTACCCTCACCCTAACCCGTACCCTAACCCGTACGCAGTCCTAACCCGAACCTGTAACCTAAACCTAACACTAACCCTAACCTTAACCCTAATCCGTAACGTAAACCAAAACCTAACCCTAACCCTAACCCCTACCCGAACCCTAAACCTCACCCTAACCAGTACCCTAACCCTAACCCTAACACGTTCCCTAACCCTAACCTTCACCCTAACCCTAACCCTATCCCGTACCCTAACCCTAAACCTTACCCGTAACCTGACCCGTACCCTAACCCTAACCCTAACCAGTACCTAACCTTAACCCTAAACCTAACCCGTACCCTAACCCTAATCCTAACTAGTACCGTAACCCTAACCCTAACATTAACCCGTACCCTAACCCTAACCCTAACCCTAACCTTAAACTAAACCTAACCCGTACCCGCACCCTAACCCTCAGCCATACCCTAACCCTAACCTATACCCGAACCCTAATATGTACCCTAACCCTAACCCGTACCCTAACCTGTACGCAGCCCTAACCTAACCTGTAACCTAAACCTAACCCTAACCCTAACCTTAACCCTAATCCGTAACTTAAACCTAACCCTAACCCTAAACCTAACCCTAACCCCTACCCGAACCCTAAACCTAACCCTAACAAGTACCCTAACCCTAACCCGTTCCCTAACCCTAAACCTAACCCTAACCCTATCCTTAACCCTTAACCTAACCCTAACTCTAAACCGTACCCTAACACTAACCCTAACCCCTAACCTAACCTTTACACTAACCCTAACCCTAACCAGTACCCTAACCCTAACCCTAAACCTAACCCGTACCCTAACCCTAACCCGAATCCTAAACCGTATCCTAACACTAACCCTAAACCTTACCCTTACCTGTACACTAACCCTAAACCTAAACCTAACCTTAACCCTAATCCTAACCCGTACCCAACCCTAACCCTAATCCTAACCCGTACTCTAACCCTAACCAGTACCCTAACCCTAACCCTAACCCGCACTGTAACCCACACCCTAATCCAAAACCTAAGTGGTAACCTAGCCCTAACCCTACCTCTAACCTGTACCGTAACCCGTACCCTAACCCTAAGTCTAACCCGTAACCTTACCCTACCCTAACCCTAACCTGTACCGTAACCCTAACCCTTACCCTACTGCTAACCCGTACCCTAACCCTAACCGTAATCAGTACCCTAACCCTAACACCAAACCTAACCCGTATCCTTACCCTAACACGTACCTATCCCTAACCCGTCCCCTAACCCTAACCCTTACTCAAACCGTAACCCGTACCCTAACCCTAAGTCTAACCCGTAACCTTACCCTACCCTAACCCTAACCTGTACCGTAACCCTAACCCTTACCCTACTGCTAACCCGTACCCTAACCCTAACCGTAATCAGTACCCTAACCCTAACACCAAACCTAACCCGTATCCTTACCCTAACACGTACCTATCCCTAACCCGTCCCCTAACCCTAACCCTTACTCAAACCGTAAACCGTACCCTAACCCTAACCCTAAACTTAAGCCTAACCCGTACCCTAACACTTACCCTAACCCTAACCCGTACCCTAACCCTAACCCTAACCCGTACCCTAAACCTAACCCTAACCCTAACCATATGCCTAACCCGTACCCCAACCCTAACTCTAACACTAACACTAACCCTAACCGTAACCCGTACCCTAACCCGTAACCTAAACCTAACACTACCCGAATCCTAAACCAACCCGTACCCTAAACCTAACCCTTAACCAAACGAGTACCCTCACCCTAACCCTAATCCTAACCCTAAACAGTACGCTAACCCAAACCCGTACCCTAACCCTAACCCTAACGCTAACCCATTCCCTAACCCTAAACCTAACCCTTACCAGTGCCCGAACCATAACCCTAACCCTAACCCGTATCCTAACCCTAACCCTAAACCTAACACTAACCCATATCCTCACCCTAACACTAAACCTCAACCTAACCCTGACTCTAACCTGTAGCCTAACCCTAACCCTAACCTGTTCCCTAAACCTAACCTTAACACTACTCCTAACCCATACCCTAACCCTAAACGTAAAGCTAATCTGTACTCTAACCCTAACCCTAACCCTCACCAGTACCCTAACCCTAACCCTGCCGTACCGTAACACGTACCCTAACCCTAAACCTAACCCGTATGCTAACCGTAACCCAAACCAGTACCCTAACCCTAACCCTACCCCTAACCTGTACACTAACCCGTACCCTAAACCTAACCCGTACCTTAACCCTAAACCTTATTCTAACCCTAACCCGAACCCTACCCTAACCCTAAACAGTACCCTAAACCTAACCTTTACCCTAACCCGTAACCTAAACCTAACCCTAACCCTAACCTTAACCCTAACAGTAACATTACCCTAACCCTAACCTGTACCCTAACCCTAACCCTATCCAGTAACCTAAACGTAACCCTAACCCTAACCCTATCGCTAACCCGTACTGTAACCATAAACCTAACACTAACCCTTACCCACACCCTAACCCTAGCTCTTACCCTAACCCTAAAACTAACCTTAACCCTAACCCGTACCCTAATCCTAACCCTAACCCTAACCCTAAACCCTACTGTAACCCTATACCTGACCCTAAACAGTACCCTAAACCTAAACCTAATGCTAACCCTACCCATACCCTAATCCTAGCCCTAACCCTAACCCTAAATCTAACCTTAACCCTAATCCATAACTTAAACTTAACCTAACCATAACCCTAAACCCTACTGTAACCCTAACCCTAACACTAAACAGTACCCTAAACCTAACCCTAAAATTAACCCATACCCTAACCCTAAACCTAACCCGTACCCTTACCCTAACCCGAATCCTAAACCGTATCCTAACACTAACCCTAAACCTAACCCTTACCTGTATACTAACCCTAACCCTAAACCTAACCTAACCCTAACCCTAACCCTAACCAGTACCATAACCCTAACCCTAAACTTAACCCTAACCCGGACCCTAACCCTAACCCTCACCCTACCCCTAACCCTATCCCGTAAACCATCTCTAACCCTAACCCTTACCTGTACCCTGACCCTAACCCTAACCCGTACACTAAACCTAATCCTAACCCTAACCTTATTGCTAACCCGTACCCTGACCCAAACCCGTACCCTAACCCTAACCCTAACTCTTACCCTAACCAGTACCATAACCCTAACCCTAACCTGAAACCGTACCCTAACTCGTACCCTCACCCTAACCCTAACCCTAACCCTAACCAGTACCCTAACCCTATCCCTAATGCTAAACCTAACCCGTCACCTCACCCTTACCCGAAGCCGTACCCTAACCCTAACCCATAACCTTAACCTAACCCTTACACTAAACCTAACCCGTACCCTAACCCTAACACTAATGAGTACCCTAACACTAACCCTAACCCTAAACCTAACCCGTAGGCTATCCCTAAACCTAACCCTAACCCTCACCCATACCCTAACCTGTACCCTAACCCTAACTCTAAACCTAACCCGTTTCCTAAAACTAACCCTATCCCTATACCTAAACCTAAACTGTACCCTAAACCTAACCCTAACACTAACACTAACCAGTCCCCTAACCGTAACTGTAACCCTAACCCTAACCCTAACACGTACCCAACTCTAACCCTAACGCGTAACCTAACCCTAACACTAAACTTTACCATAACCCATACCCTAAACCTAACCCTAACCCGTAACCGAACCCTAACCCTAACCCACACCCGTAACCTAACCGTAACCCTACGACTAACCCGTAAACTAACCCTAACCCTAACCCTAACCCTAACCCCTCCCCAACCCTAACCTAACCCTAACCCGTTCCCTAACCCTAACCCTAACCTGTAACCTAATCCTAAATATAAACCTAACCCGAACCCTAACACTAACCCTACACTAACCTAACCCTACGCTAACCCTAACCCTAACCAGTACCCTAACACTAACCCTAACCCTAAAGCTATCCGTTACCCTAACCAAAACCCGAACCTGTACCCTTACCCTAACCCAAACACTAAACCGGACCCTAAACCTAACCCTAAACCGTAACCTAAGCCATACACTAACCCTATACCTAAGCCGTACCCTAACCCTAACCCTTTACAAAACCTGTACCCTAACCCTAACCCTAATACTAACCCTAACCCGTAACCTAATCCTAACCCAAACCACTACCCTATACCTTACCCTAACACTAACCCTAACACAGACCCTCATCCTAACCCTTACCCTAACCCTAACCCAAACCCTAACCTGTACCCTAACCCTAACCCTAACCTGTACCATAAACCTAAACCTATTCCTGACCCGTACCCTAACACTAACCCTAATCCTTACCCTAACCCTAACCCTATCCGTAATCAGTACCCTAAACCTAACCTGTACCTTAACCCTAACCCTAAACCTAACCCAGACCCTAACCCTAACACTAACCCTAACCCCAACCCGTACCCTACACTATACCTAAAAAGGTCCTTAAGCCGTACCCTAACTCTAATCAGTAACTTAACCCTAATGCTAACCTTAGCCTTAATCAGTACCCTAACCTATACCTAACCCATACCCTAACCCTAACTCTAACCCGTACCATAAACCTAACCAGAACGCTAACCCGTACCGTAACCCAACGACTAACCCTAAACCTAAACCTAAACCTAAACCTAACCTGTACCCTGCCCTGAATCTAACTCTAAACCTACCAGTACCCTAATTCTAAACCTAACCCTAACCTGAACCCATACCCTAACCCTAACACTAAACTTAACCCTACCCCTAACCCGTACCCTACCCCTAACCCTAAACCTAACCCGGACCCGTACCCTAACCCGTACCCTAACCGTAACCCTAACGCGTACCCTAACGCTACCCTAACTCTAACTCTAACCCTAGCCTTAACCCTAACCCGTACCCTAAACTTCACCCTAACCCTAACCCTAACCCGTACCCTAATCGTAACCCTAACCCTAATGCTTACCCGTTCCAGTACCCTAACCCTAACACTAAACCTTACCCTAACCCTAAACCTAACCCTAACCCTAACACTACGCCTAACCCGTACCTTAACCCAAACACTAACCCTTAACCGTACCCTAACCCGTACCCTAACCCGGATCCTAACCCTAATCCTAACCCTAAACAGTACCCTTAACCTAAACCCAACCCGTAGTGTAACCCGTACCCTAAACCTGACCCTAACCCTAACCAGTACCCTAACCCTGATCATAACCCATACACTTTGCCTAAACCTAACCTTTACCCGTGCCCTATCCCTAACCCTAACCCATAACCTAAGCCGTACACTAACACTAACCGTAACCAGTACCCTAAGCTGTACCCTAAACATAACACTAACCCTAACCCTAAAACTAACCCGTATCATAAACCTAACCCTAAACCAAACCAGTACCCTAAGCCTAACACTACCCTAACCATATACCGTACCCTCGGCCTAACCCAAACCCTAACCCTAACCCGTAACCTAATCCCAACCTTAACCAATATCCTAACCCTAACCCTCAATGTAACCGTAAACCTAACCCTAACCTTAACCTGTACCCTAACCCTAAACCATACCCTAACCCTAACCCTAAAAATAACCCTTACTAGATCCCTAACCCTAACGATAACCCTAACCCGTACCATATCCCTATTCCTAACTCTAACCCTAAACCATATCTTAACCCTAAACCTATCCCTAACCCTAACGCTAACTACCCTAACCCTAACCCTAACCCTATTCATAAACCATATGTTAAACCTAACCCTAACCTGTAACCTAACCCTAACCCTAACCCTAACATGTACCCTAAACCTAACCCTAACACTAACCGTAACCTGTACCCTAATCCTAACCCAATCCCTAACCAGTACCCTAACCCTAACCCAACCCGTACCCTAACCCTAACACTAAACCTAACCCATAACCTCGCCCTAACCTTAAGCCATACCCTAAACCTAACCCGTACCCTAACCCTAACCCTTACACTAACCCTAACCCGAAGCCTAACCCTAACCCGTACCCTTAACTAACCCTAACCCTTACCCGTTCCCTAACCCTATCCCTAACCTGTACCCTAACCCTAACTCTAACACTAACACTAAACCTACCCTAACCTGTACGCTAAACCGTACCCTAACCCTAACCTAAACCCTAACCCGTACCCTAATCCTAACCCTAAACCTAACCAGTACCCTAACCCTAATCCGTACCCTTACCCTATCCCTAACGCTTTCCATAACACTAACCCTAAACCCTAACCCGTACCCTAACCAGGACCCTAACCCGTACCCTAACCCATAAAATAACTCAAAAAATAATCCTAACCCCAACCGTAAACTGTACCCTTATCCTAACCCTAACCCTAACCGTAAACTTAACGTGTACCCTAAGCCTAACACCAAACCATACCCTAACCCTAACCCTAACTCTAACCCTAACCCGTACCCTAACCTTAAACCTACCCCTACCTCGTACCCTAAACCTAACCTTAAACCTGACCCTAACCCTAAAGCTAACCGTACCATAACCCAAACCTAACCCTAACCCTAACCCTTACCCTAACCCAAACTCTAACCCTAACTAGTACACTAACCCTAACCCTACCTCTAACCCATACCCTCACCCTAGCCATATCCCTAACCCCAACCCATACACTAACCCTAAACCTAACCCGTACCCTAACCCATAACTTAATCCTAATCCGCAACTAAACCCTAACGCTAACCCTAAACCTAATCCGTACCCTAAACCTAACCCTAAACCAAACCAGTACCCTAACCCTAAACCTAACCCTAAACCGTACAATAACCTATCCCTAACCTTAACACTAAACCGTAACCCAACCCTAACCCTAACCCGTACCCTACGTAAACTTAACCCTAACCCTAACCCTATCCCATACCCTAAACGTAACCCTAACCCTAACCCTAAACCTAACCCTAACCCAAACCAGTACCCTAAACCAAATGCTAACACTAACCCGTACCCTAACCCTAACACTAACCAGTACCCTAACCCTAACCCTTACCCTACTCTAACCTGTACCCTAACCCTAACCCGTACCCTAATCCTAACCCGTACCCTATCCCGTACCCTAACCCTAACCCTAACACGTTCCTAACCCTAACCCTAACCAGTAATCTAACATTATCCCTACCATAACCTGTACCCTAACCCTAACCCTAACCACTACCATAAACCTAACCCTAACATAAACCATACCCTAAACCTAACCCTAACCGTAACCCTAACGCGGACACTAAACCTAATCCTAACCCTAACCCGTAACCTAACCCTAACCCTAACTCGTATCCTAACCCTAAACCTAACATTAACCCTAATCCTAACCCATACCCTAACCCTAACGCTAACCCTATCCCTAACCCGTACCGTAACCTAACCCTAACCCTAACCCGTACCCTCACCCTAACCCTAACCCGTACCCTATTCCATAACCTAAACCTAACCCTAAACCGTAACCTAACCCTAACCCTAACCTGTAACCTAACCCTCACCCTTACGCTAACTCTTACCCTAACCCTAACCCTATCCCGAACCCTAACCCTAACCGTAACCCTAACCCTAAGCAGTACCCTAACACTAACACTAACCCTAAACCTAACTCGTACCTTACCCTAACCCTAACCCTAACACGTACCCTAACCCAAACCCTATACCGTACACTAAACCTAGCTCTAACCCTAACCCTATTGCTAACCCGACCCTAAACTTAACCCTAACACTAACCCTAACCCGTACCCTAACCCGTTCCCTAACCCTAACCCTAACACGTACCTAACCCTAACCCTAACCCACAACCTAACCCTTACCATATCCAGTACCCTAACCTTAACCCTAACACTAACCCAAACCGTACCCTAACCCGTTCCCTGACCCTAAACTTAACCCTAACCCTAACCATTACCCTAACCCTAAACCTAACCCTAATCTGTACCCTAACCCTAACCGTAACCCTTACCCGTTCCTAACCCTAACCCTAACCCTAAACCTAACCATTACCCGACCCCTAACCCTAACCGTACCCTAACCCGTACCCTGACCCTAACCCTAACCCTAACCCTAAACATTACCATAACCCTAAACCTAACCATAATCTGTACCCTAACCCTAACCCTAACCATAACCAGTACCCTAACCCTAACCCACCCCCTAATGCGTAACCTCACCCTACCCTAAACCGTAACCTAACCCTAACCCTAACCCGTAACCTAACCCTAACCCTGACACTAACCCATACCGAAACCCTAACCCTAACCCTAATCCTTAGAAGTACCCTAACCCTAACCCTAAACCTAACCAGTACCCTCACCCTAACCCTAACCCTAACCCTAACCCTAATCCGTACCCTTACCCTGAACCGATCCCTAACCAGTACACAAAAACTAACCCTTAACCGCACCGTAACCCATAACGTAACCCTTACCCTAAACCGTAACCTAGTCCTAACCCTAACCCGTACCCGTCACTTAACCCTAACCCTTAACCTAACCCTTACCTGTACCCTAAACCCAACCCTTACCCTAACCAGTACCTAACTCTAACCCTAACCCGAACCGTACCCTAACCCTAACCCTAACACTAAACCTAACCAGTACCCTAACCCTATCCGTAATGCTAAACGTAACCAGTAAACTCACCCTTAACCGAAGCCGTACCCTAACCCTAAACCGTAACCTAACCCTAACCCTTACACAAACCTTAACCCGTACCTTAACCCTAACCCTAACCAGTACCCTAAACCTAACCCTAACCCTAACCCGTACCCTAACCATAACCCTAAACCTAACCCGTACCCTAACCCTAACCCATACCCTAACCCGTAGCCTAACCCATACCCAGGCCTAACAATAACCCGTAACCTATCCCTAACCCTAACACTAACCCTCACTCGTACATTCACCTTAACCCTATCCCGTACCCAAACCCTAACCTGTAACCTAACCCTAACCCTTACTCTAACCCTAACCCATATCCTGAACCTAACCTTAACCCTAACCAGTACACTAAACCTAACCCTAACCCGTACCGGAACCCGTACTCTACCTTAACCCTAACCCATAACCTAACCCTAAACCTAACTCTAAACAGTACCCTAACCCTAACCATAACCCTAACCCGTACCCTAATACTCACCCTAACCCTAACCCTAACCCTAAGCCATACCCTAAACCTAAACCTAAACCTAACCCGTAACCTAAACCGTACTCTAACCCATAACCTAACCCTAAAACTTACTCTAACCCTAACCTGTACCCTAAACCTAACCCTAAACCTAACCAGTACCCTTAACCTAACCCTATCCCGTACCGTAACGCGTACACTAATCCTAACCCTAAACCATAACCTAACCCTAACCCTAACCCTATCCCGTATCCTAACCCTAACCCTAACCCTCACCCATACCCTAACCCTAACACTAACCCTAACCCGTACCCTAACCTTAAACCCAACGGGTACCCTTATCCTAAATCTAACCCTATTCCGTAAGCTAACCCTAACCCTAACCCGTACCCTAAGCCGGACACTAACCCTAACCCTAAACCGTACCCAAACCCTCACCCGAACCCTAATCCTAACCCTAACCTTAACCCTAACCCCTACCCTAACCATAACCCTAACCCTAACCCTAAACCTAACCCGTAACCTAACCCTAACCCTAACCCGTACCCTAACCAGTACCCTAATGCTAACCCTAAACCTAACCCTAAACCTAACCCTAATTCTAACCCTAACCCGTATCCTAACCCTAACCCTATCCCTAAAACTAAACCTAAACTGTAACCAAACCCTAACCCTAAACCTAACCCTACCCGTTACCCTAACTCTAACCCGTACCCTAAACCTAACGCCACTAACCCTAATTCCTATGCCTAACGGTACCTAACCCTAACCTCTAACCCTAAACCTAACCCTCAACCGTACCCTAACCCTAACCCATACCCTAACCCTAACCCTAACCCTAACCCTAACCCTAAACCTAACAAGTACCCTAACCCTAATCTGTACCTTTACACTAACCCGTACCCTAACCTGTACCCTAACCCTAACCCTAACTCTAAACCTAACCGGTAACCTCACCCTGATCCTAACCCTAACGCTAACCATTACCCTAACTGTAAACGGACCTCTAACCTACCCTAACCCTAACCTCAACCCTTACCCTAACCCGTGCCCTAATATTAACCCTAACCATAAACCGTAACCGTAAACCTAACCCTAACCCCTAACCAGTATCCTAAACCTAACCTTAACCCTAATCCTAACACTAATCCGTACCCTAACCCTAACCGTAACCCTAACCAGTACTCTAACCCTAACACTAATCTTAACCCGTACGCAAACCCTCACCCTAACCCGAACCCCTCCCCTAAACCTAACCCTCACCCTAACCCGTAATCAAACACTAACCATAACCCTACCCAGTACCCTAGCCCCAACCCAAACCCGTACCCTATCCCTAACCCATACCCTCTCCCTATCCCTAACACTAACCTGGACCCTAAACGTAACCTGTAACCTAACACTAAACCTAACCCTAACCCTAACCAGTACCCTAACCCTGGCCTAAGCCTAACCCTAACCCATACCCTAAACCTAACACTAACCCTAACCGTAACCCTAACACGTACCCTAAACCTAACCCTAACCCTAACACTACGCCTAACACGTAACCTAATCCTAACCCTAACACTAACCCTAACCCGTACCCTACCCTAACCTTAACGCTAACCGGTAACCGAAACCTAACCCTAACCCTAACCCTAACCGTACCCTAACCCTAACCCTATCCCATAATCTAAACCTAAACCTTTCCCTAAGCAGTACCCTAATCCTAACCCTAAACTTAACCCTAACCCCTACCCTACCCTTACCCGAACCCTAACCAGTTCCCTAACCCCACCCTAACACTAACCCTAACCATAGCTAACACTAACCCTAACCTGTAAACTTACCCTAACCGTAACCCTAACCCGTACCCTCAACGTAACCCTTACACGTACCCTAGCCTTACCATAACCTCTAGCCCTAATCCTAACCCGTACACTAATCCTTAACCTAATGCTACCCTCACCGTAACCCGTACCCTAACCCTAACCCTAACCCTAACCCTAACCCAACCCTAAACCGTACCCTAACCCTATCCCTAACCCGTACTCTCACCCTAACAACTAACCCTACTACTACGCCTAACCCAAAACCTAACCCTAAACCTAAACCTAACCCTAACCCGTACCCTACCCGAATCCTAAACCATAAACTAAACCTAACCCTCACCCTAACCCTAACCCATACCCTAACCCTAATCCTAATCCGTACCCTAACCATAAACCTAACCCTAATCCTAACCCGTACCCTAATCCTAACCCTAACCCTCATCCTAACCCTAACCCGTACCCTAACCCGTACCCTAAACCTAACCTGTATCCTAATCCTAACACTAACCCAAACCAGTACCCTAACCCTAACACTAAATGTAAACCTAACCCGTACCCTAACCCTAACCCTAACCGGTACCCTAACACTAACCCTAAGCCGTACCCTAACCCTAACCCTAACCCATAAACTAAACCTTACCGTAACGCTAACCCTAACCGTTACCCGAACCCTAAACCTAACTCTAACCCTAATGCATACCCGTACCCTAATCCTAACCCTAACCCTAACCCTAACCCGTACCCTATCCCTACCCTAAGACACGTACCTAACCCTTAAACCTAACCTTAACCCTAACCCTAACCCTAAACTGTACCCTAACCCTAACCCAAACCCTAACAGTACCTAAACCTAACCGTAACCCTAACCCTAAATCCTACCCTAACCCCTAACCCTAACCCTCACCCTAACCCGTAACCTAACCCTAACCCTAACCGTAACCAGTACCGTATCCCGTACCCTAAGCCTAACCCTAAACCGTAACCGAACGGTAATCCTAACCCTGACCCTAACCATAACCCGTACACTCACCCTAAAACTAACCCATACACTAACCCTAACCCTAACCCTTACACTAACCCTAAGCCGTACCCTAAACCTAACCCTAACCCGTACCCTAACCCTAACCATAACTTTAACGCTAACCCGTACCCTAACCCTAACCCTAACCCGTACCCTTACCCTAACCGTGACCCTAACCCGACCCTAACCCTAAAACTATCCCGTACCCTAACCCTAACACTAAACCTAATCCTAACACTAACCGGTACCCTAACCCGTACCCTAACCCTAACCCGTATCCTTACCCTAACCCTAACCCCAAACTTAACACTAACCAGTGCCCTAACCCTAACCCTAAACCTAACGAGTACCCTAACCCTAACCCTAATCCTAACCCGCACCTAACCCTCACCCTAACCCTATCCCGTACCCTAAACCTAACCCGTACCCTAACCCATACCCTAACACTAATCCTAACCCTCCCCAGTACACTAACTATAACACTAACCAGTACCGTAACCCGTACCTTAACCCTAACCCTTGCCCATACCATATCCCTATCCCTGTACCCTAAACCTAACCCGTACCCTAACCCTAACCCTAACCATAACCATAACACGTACCCTAACCCTAACCCTAACCAGTACCCTAACCCTAACCTAACCCTAACCCTAACCCTAACCCATACCATTACCTAACCCTAACCCAAAACCGTAACGTAACCCTAACCCTAACCCGTACCCTAACCCTAACCCTAACCGTAACCCTAACACCGCCTAACCCGTATTCTAACCCTAACACTAACCCTAACCCTAACCTGTACCCTACCCTAACCCTTACCCTAACCCTTAACCTAAACCTCACCCTCACTATAACCCTAACCCGTACCCTTACCCTAACCCTAACCCATAATTTAAACCTAAACCTAACCCTCAGCCGTACCCTAACCCTCAACCTAACCCGTAACCTAAACCTAACCTTAACCCGTAACTTAACCCTAACCATAACACTAACCCTAACCCTAACCCGTACCCTAAACCTAACACTAATCCTAACCAGTACCCTAAACCTAACCCTAACCCTAACCCCTGCCCTCACCCTAACCGTAACCTTTACCCGTATCCTAACCCTAACACTAACCCTAAACCTAACCCTAACTGTACCCTAACCCTAACCCTAACCCTAACCAGTACCCTAACCCAAAACCTTACCGATATCCTAACCCTAACACTAACCCTAAACCTAACCCTAACTGTACCCTAACCCTATCCATAACCCTAAACAGTACACTAACCCTAACCCTAAACTTAATCCTAACCCGTACCCTAACCCTAACCCAAACACTAAACCATACACTATCCCTAACCCTAAGGCTAAATACTACCCTAAAAATAAACCTAACCCGTATCGTAACCCGTACGCTAACCCTAACACTAACCCTGAACCTGACCCTAACCCTAACCCTAACCCTAAACCTAACCCTAACCAGTACCATTACCCATACCCTAAGCCTAACCCTAAACCGTAACCTAACGCTAACCCTAACCCTAACCCGTCCCCTAACCCTAACCCTAACACTAACCCTCACCCGTACCCTAAGCCTAACCCTAACCCTAACCAGTAACATAACCCTAACACGTACCCATACCCTAACCCGTACCCTAACCCGTACCCTAACCGCAAACCTAACCCTAAACCTAACCCGTAACCTCACCCTAAGCCTGACCATAACCCTAAAACTAACCATAACCGTACCCTAACCCTAACCCGAACCATGACCCGTAACCTAACCCTAACCCTAACCCATACCCTAACCTTAACCCTAACCATAACACTAACCCTAAACCTAACCCTAACCATTACCAGTACCCTAAACCTATTCCTAACACTTACTGTAACCATAAACCGTACCCTAACACTTAACCTAACCCTAACCCTGACCCGTTCCTTAACCCGTACCCTACACGTCCCCAGCCCTAACCCGAACCCGTATCTGAACCCTAACTCAAACCCTAACCCTAACCCTAACAAGTACACTCACCCTAACACTAACCCGTACCCTAACCCTAACCCTAACCCTTCCTATAACCCTAAACCGTACCCTAACCAGTACCCTAACCCTAACCCTAACCTTAACAGTAAACCGTACCCTAAACCTAACCCTAACCCTAACACGTACCCTTAAACGAAACCTAACCCTAACCCTAACCCTATCCTGTCCCCTAAACCTAACCCTAACCCTAACCCTATGCCTATCCCTAACTCTAAACCTAACCCTAACCCTAACTCTAAACTGTAACCTAAACCTAACCCTAAACCGTAATCTAATCGTAACCCTATCCCGTACCCTAAACCTAACCCTAAACCTAAACCTAACCTGTCCCCTAACTCTAACACGAACCCTAACCAGTACCCTAACCCTAAACCTAACCTTAACCCTAACTCATATCCAAACCCTAACCCTAAACCTAAACCTAAACGTAACCTGTACCCTAACCCTAACCCTACACCTAACCCTAACCAGAACCCTAACCAATAACCTAACCTAATCCTAACCCGTACCCTAACCCTAACCCTAAACCTAAACCGTTCCCTAACCCTAACCCTAACCAGTACCCTAACCCTAACCCGTACAGTAACACATAGCCGAACCCTATCCCTAACCTGTAACCTAACCCTAACCCTAACCTGTAACCTAACCCTAACCCTAACTTGTACCCTTACCCTAAACCGTACCCTAACCATAACCAGAACCCGTAACCTAATCCTAACCCTAACCCGTACCCTAACCCTAATCCTAAACGTAACACTAACCCGTACCATAACCCTAACCCAAACCCTAACCTTAAACCTAATCATAACCCGTACCCTCAACCTAACCCTAAGCCGTACCCTAACCCTAACTCGTTCCCTAACCCTAACCCGTACCCTAAACCGTACCCTAACCCATACCCAGCCCTAACCCTAACCCGTAACCTAACTCTAACCCTACCCCTATCCCTAACCCATATACTCACCCTAAACCTAACCCGAACCCTAATCTTAACCTTTATCCTAATCCTAACCCTTACTCTAACTCTAACACGTACCCTAAACCTAACCCTAACAGCACCCTAAAACTAAACCTAACCTTAACCCTAACGCGTACCGTAACCCTAACCCTAACCCTATCCAAATCCTAAACCGTAACCTTACCTTAACTCTAACCGTAACACGAACCCTAACCCCTACCCTAATCCGTGCCCTAACCCTAAACCTATCACATACCCTAACCCTGTACCCTAACATGTACCCTTTACCTAACCCTAACTCTAAACCTAACCGTAACCCGTACCCTAAGCCTAACCCTAAACCTAATCCTAACCCTAACCAGAACCCTAACCCTAACCCTAACCCTAATCCTAACCCATACCCTAACCCTAAACCTAACCCGTAACCTAACCCTAACCCGAACTCTAATTCGTACACTAACCCGAACCCAGCTCTAAGCCTAACCCGTAACCGAACCCTAACCCTACCCTAAAACTAACCCTAACCCTAACCCGTACACTCACCCTAAACCTAACCATACCCTAACCCTAACCCTAACACTAACCCTAACACTTACTCTAACCCTAAACCGTACCCTAACACTTACTCTAACCCTAAACCGTACCCTAACCCTAACCCTAACCAGTACCCTAAACCTAACCCTAACCTTAACCCTAACCAGAACCCTAACCCTAACCCTAAACCTTACCTGTACCCCTACCCTAACCCTACCCCTAACCCATACCCTAACCCGTACCCTAACCCGTACCCTAACCCTAACCCTAAACCTAACCAGTACCCTAACCCTAACCCTAACCTATGCCCGTAACCTAACCCTTACCCTAAACCTAACCCTAAACCAAAACCTAACCCATAACCTCACCATTACGCTAACCCTAACACTAACCCTAACTGTAAACCATACTCTAACCATAACCCTAACCCTAACCCGTAACATAACCCTTACCCTAACCCGTACCCAAACCTTGACCCTAACCGTAACCGTAACCATAACCGTAACCCTACCCCTAACCAGTACCCTAAACCTATTCCTAACACTAACCGCAACCCTAAACCGGACCCTAAACCTAGCCCTAACCCTAACCCTAACCCTAATCCGTACCGTAACCCTAACCCTAACCCTAACACTACGCCTAAACCGTAACCTAATCCTAACCCTAACACTAACCCTAACCTGTGCCCTACCCTAACCCTAACCCTTACCAGGAACTGAAACCTAACCCTAACCCTAACCCTAAGCTGTACCTTAACCCTAACCCTATCCCATAACCTCAACCTAAACCTAACCCTATGCTGTACCCTAAACCTATCCCTAACCCTAACCCAACCCCTACCATACCCTAACCCTATCCCTAACCAGTACCCTAACCCTACCCTAACACTCACCCTAACCCATTCCCTAACACTAATCCCAACCCGTAACCTTTCCCTAACCGTAACCCTAACCCGTACCCTAAACCTAACACTAACCCGTATCCAGCCTTACCATAACCCTAACCCTAATCCTAACCCTTACGCTAATCCTAACCCTAACCCTACCCTCACCGTAACCCGTTCCCTAACCCTAACCCTAACCCTAACACTAAACCGTACCCTAACCCTAACCCTATCCAGTATGGTAACACGTAACCTAACCCATATCCTAACCCGTAACCTAACACTAACAATAACCCTAACCCTCAACCAAATGCTAACCCTAACCCTAACCCTAACCCTAAACCATACCCTAACCCTAATCCGTACCATAACCCTAATCCTAACACTCACACTACGCCTAACACGAAACCTAACCCTAAACCTAACCCTAACCCTAAACCGTACCCTACCCTAACCCTAAACGGTAACATAAACCTAACCCTAACCCGAACCCGTACCCTAAACGTAAGGATACCCTTACCCTAACCACAACCCTACCCAAACCTAACCCTAACCAGTACCCGAACCCTACCCTAACTCTAACCCTAACCTGTACCCTAACACTAATCCTAACTCGTAACCTTACCCTAACCCTAACCCTAACCCATACCCTAACCCTAACCCTAACCCGTACCCTAAGCCGTAACATAACGCTAACCCTAATCCTAACCCGTACCCTAATCCTAACACTAACCATACCCTAAACCTAACCTGTACCCTAACCCTAACCCTAACCGTTACCTGTATCCTAACCCTAACACTAACCCTAAACAGTACCCTAACCCTAACCCTAAGCCGTTTCCTAACCCTAACCCTATCCCATAACCTAAAACTTACCATAACGCTAACCCTAACCCTTTCCCGTAACCTAACCCTAACTCTAAGCCTAACCCCTACCCGTACCCTAATCCTTACCCTAACCCTAAACCTAACAGTACGCTATCCCTTTGCCGTACCCTAAACCTAACCCTAAACTGTACCCTCAGCCATACACTAACCCTAACAATAACCCGTATCCAACCCGTACCCTAAACATAAACCTAATCCTAACCTTAAAACTAAGCCGTACCTAACCCTAACCCTAAACCAAACCAGTACCCTAAACCTAACCCGAAACCTAACTCTAAACCGTACCCTAACCCTAAACTTAACCCACACCCTAACCCTAACCCGTATCCTAACCCTTACCCCAACCCTATCCAGGTACCCTAACCCGAACCATGAACCTAAACCTAACCTGTACTGAACCCTAACCCTAACCCTAACCAGTACCCTAACCCTAAACCATACCCTAAGCCGTACACTAACCGTAACCCTCACCCATACCCTAACCTGTACCCTAAACCTAAACCTAAACCTAACCCTAAACGTAACCCGTACTATAAACGAACCAGTACCCTACCCTAACCCTAACACTAACCCTAAACGGTCCCCTTACCCTAATCCTAACCGTAACCCGTACCCTAACCCTAACCCATACCCTAAGCAGTACACTAACCCTAATCCTAAACCTAAAGTGTACCTTAACCCTAACCCGTATCCTAAGCCGTACACTAACCCTAACCCTCACCGTACCCTAATCCGTAACCCAAACCTAAACCTAAACCCTACCCTAAATGTTATCCGTACTCTAAATGAAACCAATACCCTAACTTTACCCTAACACTAACCCTAACCCGTCCCCTTACCCTAAACCTAACCCTAACTCGTACCCTAACCCTAAACCATACCCTAAGCAGTACACTAACCCTAACCCTAACCCGTACCCTAACCTGTACCCTAAACCTGAACCTAACCCTAACCCTAAAGCTAACCCTTAACCTAACCCTATCCCTAACCTGTAACCTAACCGTAAACCTAACCCTAACCCATACCCTAAGCCGTACCCTAAACCTAACACTATCCAGTACCCTAACCCTAACCCTAACGCGTTACCTAACCCTAACCCTAACCCTAAACCCTAACACTAACCCTAAACCCGTACCCTAACCAGTACACTAACCCGTACCCTAACCCGTACCATAACCCTACCCCTAATACTAACCGTTACCCAAAACCTAACAATAAACCTCACCCTAACCCTAACCCGTAACCTAACCCTAACCCTAACCCTAACCCGTACCCTAACCCTAACCAGTACCATAACCCTAAACCTAATCCTAACCCGTACCCTAACCCTAACCCTAACCCTAACCCATATCCTCACCATAAACCTAACCCGAAACCTAACCCTAACCTATACCCTAATCCTAACCCTAAACTGAAACCTTACAAGTACCCTTACCCTAACCGTAACCATAACCCTTAACCGTAACCTAAACCTAACCCTAACCTGTACACGTACCCTAACCCTAACCCATACCCTTACCCATACCCTAAGCAGTACACAGCCCTAACACTAACCCGTAACCGAACCCTAACCCTAACCCTAACACTAACCCTAACCCGTACACTCACCCTAACCCTTACTCTAAACCTAAACTGTACCCTAAACCTAACCCTAACCAGTACCCAAACCTTAACCCTAACCCTAACTCTAAACCGTACCCTAACCCTAAACCTAATCCTAACCCGTACCCTAAACCTAACCCTATCCCTATCCCATACCCTAACCCTAACCCAAACCAGTACCCTAAACCTAACCCTAACCAGTACCGTAACCCGTACCCTAACCCTAACCCTAACAACTAACCTAAACCTAACCTTAAATCTAAACTGTTCCATAACCCGTACCCTAACCGTAACACTAACCCGTACCCTACCACATACCTTAACCCTCAACCTAACTCGTACCCTAAACCTAATTTATCCCTAACCCGTGACCTAAACCTAACACTAACCCTAAGCCATACCCCAACCTTAACCCTAAACCATACCCTAACCCTTACCGTAATGCTCACCCTAATCCTTACCCGTACCCTATCCCTAACACTAACCATAACCCTAACCCGTACGCTATCCCTAAACCGATCCCTATCCCTAACACTATCCCTAACACTAAGCCGTACCCTAAACCAAACCCTAACCTTAACCCTAACCCTTACCCTCACCCTAACCCTAACCCTAACATTTTCCCTAACCCTAACCCTAAACCCTAACCCGTACCCTAACAAGTACACTAACCCGTACTCTAACCCGTACCGTAACCCTACCCCTAATACTAACCGTTACCCAAAACCTAACACTAAACCTCACCCTAACCCTAACCCGTAACCTAACCCTAACCCTAACCCTAACCCGTACCCTAACCCTAACCAGTACCATAACCCTAAACCTAATCCTAACCCGTACCCTAACCCTAACCCTAACCCTAACCCATATCCTCACCATAAACCTAACCCGAAACCTAACCCTAACCTATACCCTAATCCTAACCCTAAACTGAAACCTTACAAGTACCCTTACCCTAACCGTAACCATAACCCTTAACCGTAACCTAAATCTAACCCTAACCTGTACACGTACCCTAACCCTTACCCATACCCTTACCCATACCCTAAGCAGTACACAGCCCTAACACTAACCCGTAACCGAACCCTAAACCTAACCCTAACACTAACCCTAACCCGTACACTCACCCTAACCCTTACTCTAAACCTAAACTGTACCCTAAACCTAACACTATCCAGTACCCTAACCCTAATCCTAACCTTAACCCTAAACCGTACCCTAACCCTAACCCTAAAACTAACCCGTACCATTACCCTAACCCTAACCCTTACCCGTACCCTAACCCTAAAACTAACCCTAACCCTAACCCTAACCTTAACCCTAACCCTATGCCTAACCTGTACCCTAAACCTAACTCTAACAGTAACCCTACCCTAACACGCACCATAAACCATAACATAAACGTAACCCTAACCCTAACCCCAACCCTAACACGTACCCTCAACCTAACCTTAAACCGTACCCTAACCCTAACCCGTTCCCTAACCCTAACCCTAACGCTAACCCATAACCTAACCCTAACCCTAACCCTAACCAGTACCCTAACCCTATACTAACCTTAACCCTAACCCGTACCCTAATCCTAACCCTCAACCTAAACCTAAGCCGTAAGCTTAGCCTAACCCTAACCCTAACCTGGACCCTAAACCTAACCCTAACCCGAACCCTATTGCTAACCCATACACTAACGCTCAACCTAAAACTAACCCTAACCCGGACCCTAACCCGCACCCTAACCGTGACCCTTACCCGTACCCTAACCCTAACCCTAACTCTAACCTTAACCCTAATCCGCAACCTAAACCTAACCCTAACTCTAACCCTAAACCCTACCCTAAACCTAACCCTAACCCAACCAGCACCCTAACCCTAACCCTACCCTAACCCTAATCCTAACCTTAACCCTAACACTGACCCATATCATAAACCTAACCCTAACCCTAACACTAAATCTAACCCATACCCTAACCCTAATCCTAACCGAATCCAGTACCCTAACCCTAACCTGTACCCTATCCGTACACTAACCCTAACCATAACCTTTACCCTAAATCTAACCCGTAAGCTCACCCTTACCCTAACCCGTATCCTATCCCTAACCCTAACCCTTACACTAACCCTAACTCTAACCCTAACAAGTACCCTAACTCTCAGCCTAAGCCTATCCCGTAACCTAAAGTTAACCGTAACCCTAAACTTAACCCTAACCTGTACCCGTACCCTAAACCTAAACCTCACCCGTACCCATACACTAACCCTAAAACTTACCCGTACCCTAACACAAACCCTAAACCTAACCCTAACTCGTACCATAACCCGTAACCTAACCCTAAGAATAACCTGAACCCGTACCCTAACACATAACTTAAAACTAAACCTAACCCGTCCCCTAAACCTATTCTAAACCTAACCCGTACCCTAACCTTAACCGTAAGCCATACCCTAACCCTAACCCTAACCCGTACCTTAACCCTAACCGTAACCCTAAACCTAACCCTGACCCGTATCCTAACCATCACCCTAACCCGTAACCTATCCCTAAACAGTTCCCTAACCCTAACCCTACCTAACTGTAAGCCTTACCCAAACCCTAACCCTAAACTTATCCCTAACCCGTACCCTCACCCGTACCCTAACCCTAACACTTTCCATAACCCTTACCGTAAACCCTAGCCCATACCCTAATCAGTACCCTAAACCGTAACTTAACCCGCACCAACACCCTAACCCTAATCCTAACCCTTAACCTAATCCTAACCCTAACCCTCACCCTAACCCTAACCCTAAACCTAACCCTAACCCTAACCCGTACCCTAACCCTAACCCTAACCCTAACCCTAAGCCGTACACTAAACCTAACCCTAACACGTACCCTAACCCGTACCCTAAACCTAACCCTAAACCTAACCCATAACCTTAACCTAACCCTAACCCTAACCAGTACCCTAACCCTAACCCTAACCCATAACCTTACCCTAACCCTAACCCTAACCCTAAACCATATCCTAACCCTAACCCTAACCCTAACCCTAACCAGTACCCTAACCCTAACCCTAACCCGTAAACGTACCCTAACCCTAACCCTATCCCTAACCTGTATCCTAACTCTAACCCTACACCTAACCCTAACCTGTACCCTAACCGTAATGCTAACCCTAAGCAGTACCCTTACCCTAACTCTAATCCTAACCCGTACCCTAACCCTAACCCTAACCCGTACCCTATTCCTACACCTAACCCTAACCTGTAGCCTAACCCTAACCCTAACCCTAAACCGTACCCTAACCCTAACCCTAACCCTTAACCAGTGCCCTAACCCTAACCTGTAACCTTACCCTAACCCTAACCCTAACTCTAACCCGTATCCTAACGCTAACCCTAAACCTAACCCTAACCTGTACCCTAACCGTAATGCTAACCCTAAGTAGACCCTAACCCTAACCCTAATCCTAACCCGTACCCTAACCCTAACCCTAACCCTAACCCTAACCCGTACCCTAACCCTACACCTAACCCTAACCCTATCCCTAACCATAACGCTAAGCAAACCCATAACGTAACCCTTACCCTAACCCTAACCCTAAGCCCTAACCTAACCCTAACCCTACCTGTTCCGTAACCCGTACCCTAACACTAACTCTAACACGTAACGTTACCCTAACGCTTACCCTAACCTGTACCCTAACCCTAACCCTAACCCTAACCTGTACCCTAACCCTAATCCTAACCCTAAGCAGTACCCTAACCCTAACCTGTACCCTAACCCTAAACCTCAGCCTTACCCTAAACCTAATCCTAACCCGTACCCTAACCCTAACCCTAACCCTAACCCGTACCCTAACCCTACACCTAACCCTAACCCTATCCCTAACCATAACCCTAACCCTAACCCATAACGTAACCCTTACCCTAACCCTAACCCTAAGACCTAACCTAACCCTAACCCTACCTGTTCCGTAACCCGTACCCTAACACTAACTCTAACACGTAACCTTACCCTAACCCTTACCCTAACCTGTACCCTAACCCTAACCCTAACCTGTACCTAACCCTAATCCTAACCCTAAGCAGTACCCTAACCCTAATCCTAACCTGTACCCTAACCCTAAACCTAAGCCTTACCCTAAACCTAACCCTAACCCATAAGCTTACCCTAACCCTAACCCTAACCTGTACCCTAACCCTAACCCTAAGCCTTACCCTAAACCTAACCCTAACCCTTAAGCTTACCCTAACCGTAACCCTAACACGTACCCTAACCCTAACCCTAACCCTAACCCTAACCCTAACCCGTACCCTATCTTTAACCCTTACCTGTACCGTAACCGTAATCCTAACCTTAACCCTAACCCTTACCCTAAACCTAACCCTAACCCTAACCCTAAACCTAACCCGTAACCTAACCCTAACCCTAAACCTAACCTGTACGCTAACACTTACCCGTACCCTAACCCGTACCCTAACCCTCATCCTAACTCTAAACAAAGGCCAAGTTCCCATTAGCACTGCTGTCACCGTGTGGGCCTCCTTGCAGTGGGCCACTGCTGACCTTGACCGGGACCTGTCAGGACATCTCAGGGGAAGGCACAGGGACCTCAGTGGAGGGGAGCAGCCTGGCTCCCTGGCTCCTGTATCAGGAACTTACTTGCCGTGTGATCCTCACTTTTCCTTGCTGCCACCCCCCCAGGTCCCTCTCCCAAGGCAATGGGCTGCTACAAAAAAAAAAAAACCTAACCCTAACCCTAACCCTAACCCTAACCCTAACCCTAAACCTAACCCAAACCCTAACCCCTAACACTAACCCTAATCTGTACCCTAACCTTAAACCTTACCCTAACCGTAACCCATACAGTAACCCTAAACCTAACCAGTACCCTAACTTTAACCCTAAACCTAACCCGAACCCTAACCCTAACCCTAACCCTAATCCTAAACTTAACCGTACCCTTACCCTAACCCTAACCCTAAAACTAAGCCTAACCATAACACTAACCCTATGCCTAAACTGTACCCTAACACTAACCCTAACCCTAACCCTAACCCTAACCCAAACCCTAACCCATACTCTAAATCTAACCCTAACCCATACCCTAACCCTAAACTGTACGCTAACACTTACACGTATCCTAACCCGTACCCTAAGCCCTCATCCTAACCCTAACCAGTACCCTAACCCTAACTCTAAACCTAACCTTAACCCTAACCCCTAACCCTAACCCTAACCTGTACCCTAACCTTAAACCTTACCCTAACCGTAACCTTTACAGTAACTCTAAACCTAACCAGTACCCTAACCTTAACCCTAACTCTAACCCGGAACCTAACCCTAAACCTAACCCTAACATTAACCGTAACCTTACCCTAACCCTAACCCTAACCCTAACCCTAAAACTAACCTAACCCTAACACTAACCCTATGCCTATACTGTACCCTAACCCTAACACTAACCCTAACCCTAAACCTAACCCTAACCCTAACCCAAACCCTAACCCTGTACTCTAAATCTAACCCTAACCCATACCCTAACCCTAACTCTAACCCGTAACCTAACCCTAACCCTAAACCTAACCCTAAACCTAACCTGTACCGTAAACCGTACCCTTACACTAACCCTAATCCTTTTACCTATCTCTAACCCTACCCTAACCCGTACCCTAACCCATACCGTAACCCTAACCCTACCCGTAACCTAAGCCTAACACTAACCCTAACCGTAACACGTACCCTAACGCATAACCTAACCCTAACCCTAACCCGTAACCTAACCCTAATCCTAACCCTAACCCTAACCTGTACCGTTACCCGTACCCTAACACTAACCCTAACTCTAACCCTAAGCCGAAACCTAACCCTAAAACTAACCTTAACCCTAACCCATACCCTAAACCTAACCCTAAATTTTCCCTAACACTAACCCTAAACCCTAACCCGTACCCGAACTAGTAGCCTCACCCGTACCCAGAAGCCGTACCATAATCCGAAACTTAATCCTAACCCTTTCCCTAACCTAACCTAATCCTAACCCGTAACCTAAACCTACCCTAACCCTAACCCTAACCCTAACCCTAACCCTAACCTGTACCATAAAGCCGTACCCTAACACTAACCCTAATCCGTAACATATCCCTAACCCTAACCCTAACCCGTACACTAACCCATACCCTAACCCTAAGCCTAACCCGTAACATAACCCTAACCCTAACCCTAACCCGTACACTAACACATACCCTAACCCTACCCCTAACCCGTAACCTAACCATAACCGTAACACTAACCTTAACCTGTACCGTAAACCGTACCCTAACACTAACCCTAACCCTAACCTTAAGTCGTAACCTAACCCTAAAACTAACCTTAACCCTAACCCGTACCTTAACCCTAACTCTCACCCTAACATTTTCCCTAACACTAACCCTAAACCATAAACCCTAACCCTAACCCTAACCAGTACCCTCACCCGTACCCGAACCCGTACCATAACCCTAACCCTAATCCTAACACTTACCCTACTCCTAACCCTAACGCTCACCCTAACCCTAACCCGTACCCTAACCATAACCCTAATCCGTAGCCTAACCCTAACCCTAACCCGTGCCCGAAGCCATACACTAATGCTAACTCTAACCCGTATCCTAAGCCGTACCCTAAACCTAACCCTAAGCATCACCTAACCCGTACCGTAACCCTAACCCTAAAACAAACCAGTACCCTAACCCTAACCCTAACCCTAAACCGTACCCTAACCCTAACCCTAACCTAACCAGTACACTAGCCCTAACCCTAAACCTAACCCGTACCCTAACCCTAACCCTAACCCTAACCCCAACCCTAACACTAACCCTAACGTGTACCCTAACCCTAACCCTAACCCTAACCCTAACCAGTACGCTAACCCTAACCCTAACCTAACCCGGACCCTAAACCTAATCTACCCTTAACCCTAACCTTAACCCTAACCCTAAGCCATACCGTAACCCTAAACCTAACCCGTACCCTACCCCTTACCATAACGCTAAAGCTAACACTTAACCGTACCCTAACCCTAACCCTAACCCAAACCCTAACCCGTATCCCCACCCTAACTCTAACCCTAACTCTAACCCTAACCCTACCCTAATCATAATCCTAACCTTAACGCTAACACCAGCCCATACCATGAAACTAAACCAAACCCTAACCCTAAACCTAAACCTTACCCTAACCCTAACCCTAACCCAAAACAGTACACTTACACTAACCCTAAACCTAACCCATACCCTAACCCGTACCCTAACCCTAACCCGTACCCTAACCCTAAACCTTACCCTTCCCTAACCCGTACCATAACCTGTATCCTAACCCGTACCCTAACCCTAATCCTAACCAGTGCCCTAACACTACCCTAACCTTAAACCTAACCAGTACCCTAACCCGTTCCCTAACCCTAACCCTAACCCTAACCAGTACACTAAACCTAACCCTAACACATACCCTAACCCTAACCATAACCCTAACCCTAACCCTAACCCTAACCCTAACCCTATACCAATTGCTAATCCGTACCCTAATCCTAACCCTAACACTAAACCTAACCCGTACCCAAACCCGTACCCTAACGTAACCCTTACCCGTACCATAACCCAAACCCTAACCTTAAACAGAACCTTAAACCTAACCCGTACCCTAAACCTAAATCTAACCCGTACCCTAACACTTACAGTAATGCTAACGCTAACCGTTACCCGTACCCTAAACCTAACCCTAACCCTAACCCAAACAAAAATCCGTACCCTATTCCTAAACCGTACCCCAACCCTAACCCTAACCCTAACCCTAACCCTAAGCCGTACCCAAACCCTAAACCTAACCTTAACCCTAACCCATACCCGAAACCTAACCCTAACCCTCACATTTTCCCTAACACAAACCCTAAACAATAATCCGTACCGTCACCAATGCCCTAACTAGTACCCTAACCCATACCATAACCCTAACCCTAATCCTAACCCTTACTCTAATCCTAACCCTAACCCTAACCCATACCCTAACCCTAACCCTAACCCGATAATCTAAACCTAACCCTAACCCTAACCCGTACCCTAACCTAACCCTAGCCCTAATCCTAACCTGAACCCTAACCCTACCGCTAAACCTAACCCTAACCTGTGTCCTAACCCTTAACCTAACCCTAAAAATAACCCCTCCAACCCTAAGCCGTACCCTAACCCTAACACTAACCCGTACCCTAACCAGTACCCTTACCCTAACGCTAACCATAATCCGTACCCTAACCATAACCCTAACCTGTACCCTAAACCTAACCTTAACCTTAACCCTATTGCTACCCCGTACCCTAAACATAACCCTAACACTAACCCTAACCCGTACCCTAACCGTTAACATAACCCGTACCCTAACCCTAACCCATACTTTAAACCTAACCCGTACCCTTACCCTAACCCTAACCCTAACCCGTTCCCTAAGCCGTACCGTAACCCAAACCATAACCCGTAACCTAAACCGTACCATAAACCTAACACTAACCCTAACCCTAAACCAAACCAGAACCCTAACCCTAACCCTAACCCTAACACTAACCCGTAACCTAACCCTAACGCTAACCCGTACCCTAGCCCTAACCCGTACTCTAACCCTTAACTTAACCCGACCCTAACACTAAGCCTAACACTAACGGTAACCCGTACCCTTTTTGTAACCCTAACCCGTGCCCTAACATGAACCATAACCCTAACCCTAACCCTAAACTTAACCCTAACCCGTACCCTAGACCTAAACCTAAACCTGACCGTATTGCTAACTGGTACCCTAAACCTAAACCTAATACTAACCCTAACCCGTACCCTAACCTGTACCCTAACCGTAACCCTAACCCGTACCCTAACCCTAACCCTCAACCTAACCCTAACCTTAACCTTAACCCGTACCCTAAAACTAATTCTAACCCTAATCTGTACCCTAAACTTAACACTAACCGGTACCCTAAGCCGTACACTATCCCTAACCCTATCCCGTACCATAACCCATCCCTTAATCCTAAACCTAACCCTAACCCTAAACCAAACCAGTACCCTATCCCTAACCCTAACACTTACCCATACACTAACCGAAACCCTATTGCTAACCCATACACTACCCCTAACCTGTACCCTAACCCTAACCCTAACCATAACCATAACCTGGACACTAACCCGTAACCTAACCCTAACCCTAAACCTAAACCTAACGTGTACCCACACCCTAAATCTAACTCTAACCCTAACCAGTAACCTGACCCTAAAACTAACTGTAACCGTACCCTAACCTTAACCCGAAAACTAACCCCTAACCCAAACACTTTTGCTAACCTGTACTGTAACCCTAACCCTATCACTAAACCTAACCCTAACCATAACCCTAAACCGTACCATAAACATAACCCTAACCCTAACGCTAACCCATACCCTAACACTAACCCTAACCCTAACCCTAAACTGTACCCGTACCCTAACCCTAACTCTTACCCGTACCGGTACCCTAACTCTAACCCGTCCGCTAACCCTAACCCTAACCCTAACCCTAAACCTAACCTGTACCCTAACCCTAACCCTAACCCGTACCCGTACCCGTACCCTTACCCGTAAACTAACCCTAACCCTAACCCGTTCCCTAACTCCTACCCTAACCCTAACCTGTACCCTTACCCGTAAACTAACCCTAACCCGTTCCCTAACCCTAACCCTAACCCGTACCCTAAACCTAACCATAATCTAACCCTATCTCTAACCAGTACCCTAAACCTAACCCCAACCCTAACCCTAACCCTAACCTGTACCCTAACACTAACCCTAACATTAACCAGTACCCTAACTCTAATCTGTACCCTAACTCTAAACAGTACCTAATCCTAACCCTAACCCTAACCCTAAACCGTACCCTAACCCTAACCCTAACCCTAAACCTAACCCTCACTCTAACCCGTACCCTACCCTAACCCTAAACCTAACCCTCACCCTAACCCGTACCCTAACCCAAACCCTAACCTTAATCTGTACCCTAACCCTAACCCTAACCCTAACCCAGTATCCAAACCCTAACCCTAACCCTAAACCTAACCCTAACATGTACCCTAACCCTAACATTAAACCTATCCCTAACCAGAACCCTCCCTAACCATAACCCTAATCCTAACCAGTACCCTAACCCTCACCCTAACCCGTACCCTATACCATACCCTAACCCTTACCCTCACCTTAACCAGTACCCAAACCCTAACCCTAACCGCTACAGTAACACATAACCTTAACCTAACCCTAAACCGTAATCTAACCCTAACACTTACCCTAACCCTAGACTGGTCCGTAAGCCGTACCACTAACCCCTAAACCTACCCCGTAACCCTTACCCTAACCCCTAACCCTAACCTTAACCTGAACCCGTACCCTTAACCTAACCCTAACCCTAACCCCTACCCACACCCTAACCCTAACCCTCACCAGTACCCTAACCTAACACTAAACACTACCCGTACCTTACCCTAACCCTAAACCCGGTAAACTTACCCTAAACTAACCGGACCAACGATACCCTAAACCCTAACCCGTACCTCGTCACCGAATCCGTACACTAATCCTAAATCTAACCCGTACCCTCACCCGTACCCTAAACTTAACCCCTAACCCTCATCCTATCCCTAACCCCATTTCTATCCATAACCTTAAATCTAACCAGTATCCTAACCCTAACCCTAACCCTATACCTAACCCATACACTAACCCTAACCTTAACCCTAATCCGTACCCTAACCCTAACCCTAGCCCTAACCAGTACCCTAAACCTAACCCTAACCCATACAGCAACCCATATCCTAAACCTAACCCAAACCCTAACCTAACCCTAACCCTAACCCTAACCAGTACCGTAACCCTGTACCCTAACCCTAACCCTACACCGTAACCTAACCCTAACCCTAACCCTATCCTATACGCTAACCCCAACCCTAACCCTAAACCCTCACTGGTACCCTAACCCAAACGCGTACCCTAACCCTAACCCTAACCCATAACCTAACCCTAACCCTAACCCTACTGCTATCCCGAACCCTAACCCTAACCCTAACCCCACTTCTAACCCGTACCCTCACCATTACCCAAAGCCGTAACCTAAGACTTACCCGTACCCTAACCCTTACCCGAACCACTACCCTACCCTAAACCTAACCCTAACCCGAACCCTAACCGAACCCTAACCCTAACCCTAACCCTAACACTAAACCTAACCGGAATCCTAATACTAATCTGTACCCTAACCCGTACCCTAACCCGTACCCAGCCCTAAACCCTACCCCATACCTAATCTAACCCTAACCCTACTGCTAAACGAACACTCACCCTAAACCTAACCCGTACCCTAACCCTAACCCATACCCTAACCAAACCCTAATCTTAACCCTAACCATTATCTCTAACCCTAACCCTAAGCCTAAAAACTAACCCTATCCCTAACCCTACCAGTACCCTAACCCTAACCGTAACCCTAACCAGCACACTAACCCTAAACCTAACCCTAATCCTAACCCTAATTCGTACCCTAACCCCTAACCCTAACCAGTTACCCTAACCCTAACTATCACACGTACCGTAACCGGTACCCTAAACCCTAACCCCATAATCTAAATAACCCTAACCTTAAACCAGTACCGTAACCACCGAACGCCAATTGTAACCCTAAAACCGTACCTAACCCTAACCCTAACCCGAACCCAACCCCGGACCTAACCCTAACCCTAACCCTAACCGTAACTGTATCCAGTACCCTAACCCTAACCCTAAACCTAACCCCTACCCTAACCCGTACCCAGCCCTAACCCTAACCCGTAACCTAACCCTAAACTTCACCCTACTGCTAACCCATACACTCACCATAAACCTAACCTGTACCCTAAACCTAACCCATACCCTAACCCTAACCATTACTCTAACGCTAACCTGTACCCTAACCCTAACCCGAACCAATACCCTAACCCTAACCCAAAACTTAACCCTAATCCGTACCCTAACCCTAACCCTAACCCTAACCGGATCCTTACCCTAACCCTACCCCTAACACATACCCTAACCGTAACCCTAATCCGTACACTAAACCTAAAACAAACCCTAACCCTTTTGCTAACCCGTACCCTTACCCTAATCCTACCACTAACCCTAACCCGTTCCCTAACCTGTACCCTGACTGTAACCCTAACCCGTAACCTAACGCTAACCCGAACCATAAGCCTAACCCTAATCTTAACCCTAACCCATACGCTAAACCTAACCCTAACAGTAACACTAACCCCAATCAGTACCCAACCCTAATCCTACCCCTAACCCTAACCTTTACCCTAACCCTAACCCTAACGCGTAACCTTACCCTACACCTAAACCAAACCAGTACCCTAACCCTAGCCCTAAATCTAACTCAAACACGTACCCTAACCCTAACGCTAACGCGTCCCCTTACGCTAACCCTAACCCCAATCCGAACCCTAATTCTAACACTAATCCGTACCCTAAGCCATACACAAACCCTAAACCTAACCATAATCAATACCCTAACCCTCACACTAACCCCAACCAAACGAGTACCTAATCCTAACACTAACCCTAACCCTAAACCGTACCCTAACCCTAACCCTAACCCGTAACCTAAACCTAACACTAACCCGTACCCTAACCCTAAACCTTAACCTAACCCTAACCTAACCCGTACACTAACCCTTACCTTGACCCGTACCATAACTCTAACCATAAACTTAAACGGTACCCTAACCCTAACCCTAACCCTTAATCTAACCCTAACGCGTACCCGAACCCTTAACCGAAACTAGTACCCTACCCTAAACCTAACCTAACTCTAAACCTAACCCTAACCCTAAACGCTAAACCATACCCTTACCTTTAACATGAACACTAAACAGTACCCTAACCCTAAACCTAACCCGTACCCTACACGTTACCCTAACCGTAACCCTCAACCGTCTACCCTAACCATAAACGCAACCCTAAACCTAACCCTCACTGTACCCTAAACCTAAAACACTAACCCTACCCACACACTTACCCTAACCCTAACCAAGTACCATAAACCCTAACCCTAACCCTAGACCCGTTCCCTAACCCTAAACCCTTTCCCTACCCTAACCCGTACCCTAAACCGAACTCCTAACCCTAACCTAACCAGTACCCCAAACCATAACCCTATACCGAAACCAGTACCCTAACCCTAACCCTAACCCTACACCATACCCTAATCCTAACCCTAACCCTAACCCGTAACCTAACCCTAACCCTATCCCTTACCCTAACTGTAACATAACCCTAACCTTAACCTTACACCCATACCCTAACCCTAACCCTAACCAGTACCCCTAACCATAACCCTTAACCCTATCCCGTAACCTTACCCTAACCCTTAACCTAACCCTAACCCATATCCTAACGCTAACCCTAATCCTAACCCTAATCTGTACCCTAACCCTAATCCTAACGCTAAGCAGTACCCTAACACTAACCCTAACACTAACTCATACCCTAACCCTAACCCTAACCCGTACCCTAACCCTATCTAGTACCCTTAACCCTAAACCTAAACCGTACCTTAACCCTTACCTTAACCCTAACCCTAAGACGTAAAATAACAGCCTACCTGTACCATAACCCGTATCCTAACACTAACTCTAACCCGTAACCTTACCCAAAACCTAACCCTAACCTGTACCCTAAACCTAACCCTAACCCTAATCCTAACCTGTACCCCAACCCTAATCCTAACCCTAAGATGAACCCTAACCCTAACCCTAAACTTAACCCTAACCCGTAACCTAAACCTAACCCTAAACCTAACCCTAACCCGTAACCTTACCCCTAACCCTAACACTATCCCATACCCGAAAACTAACCCTAACCCATACCCTAACCCTAACCCTAACCCGTACCCTATCCGTAATACTTACCTGTACCGTAACCCTAACCTTAACCTTAATCCTAATCTTAACCCTAACCCGTACCCTAAACCTAACCCTAACCCTATCCGAACACTAACACGTACCCAAAACCTAAACCTAACCGTAACTTTAAACCTAAACGGTACCCTAACCCTACCATAAACCAAACCAGTACCCTAACACTAACCCTAACCCGAAACTGTACCCTAACCCTAACCCTAACCGTAACCCTAACCCGTAACCGAACACTAACCCTTACCCGTACCCTAACCCGTACCCTAACTGTTACCCTAACCCGAACTCTAACGCTAACCCTAACCCCTAACCTATACCTAACCCTAACCTAACCCTAACCCTAAAAACCTATAACCTAACCCTAACCCTAACCTCCTAACTTAACCCTAACCCTAACCGAACCTACCCCATTAACCCTAACCCTACCCTAAACATACCTAACCCTAACCCTACCCTAAAACCCTAACCTACCCTAACCTAACCCTTATCCTACCTAACCTAACCCGTTACCCTAAACTAAACCTTAAACCGTACCTCTACCCTATCAACCCTAACCCTAACCCTAACCTAAACCCGTCCACAACCTAACCTAACCTAACCCTAACCCGTAACCCATACCCTAACCCTAACCCGAACCTACCATACCCTAACCCTATACATAACCTAAACGCCTACCCGTACCCTACCAGTCCCTAACCCTAAACCTAACCCTAACCCGTACCCTAACCCTAACCCTAACCCTCACCCTAAACCTATCCTGTATCCTACCCTAACCCTAAACCTAAAACTAACCCTAAACTGTACTCTAACCCTAACCCTAAGCCTAATCCTAACCAGTACCCTAACGCTAACCCTAACCCAAACCCTAACGCGTTACCTAACCCTAACCCGTACACTCACCCTAACCCTAACACGTACCCTAACCTTAACTCGTACCCTAACCCTAACCCTTTCTCAAATGCTAACCCTGAACCTAACCCTATTGCTAACCCATACACTAACCCTAACCCTAACCCTAACCCTAACACTAACCCTAATCCATACCCTAACCCATACCCTAACCTTAACCCTAAACTGTTCCCTAAACCTAACCCTAACCATCACCCCTACCCTAACCCTAACCCTAACCCTAACCGTAACCAGTACCCTAACCCTAACCCTAACACGACCCCGTCCCCTAACCCTAACACTAACACGTACCCTAAACCTAAACCTAAACCGAACCAGTACCCTAACCTCACCCTAACACTAACCCTAAACCTATCCAGTACCCTAACCCTAACCCTAACCTTAATCCTCACCCGTACCCTAATGCTAACCCTAACCCTAATCCGTACCCTAAACCTAACCCTAACCCTCACCATTCCCCTAAACCTAACTCTAACCCGTTCCGTAACCCATACACTAACCCTAACCCTAACCCTTAACCTAACCATAAACCTAACCTTAACCCTAACCCGTACCCTAACACTAACCCTAACCCTAACCCTCACCCGTACCCTAAACCTAACCCTAAACATTACCCTAAACCTAACCCTAACCCGTACCCTAACCCATACCCTAACCCTAAACCTAACCCGTACCTTAACCCTAACCCTAACCTTAAAACTAATCCGTAAGCTCACCCTAACCCTAAGCCGTACCAAAACCCTAACCCGTACCCTAACCCGTAACCATTACATTAACCCTAATCCTAATGATTACGCTAACCCTAATCCTCACCCTAACCCGTACCCTAACCCTAACCTGTACTCTAACCTTAACCCTAAACCTAACCCATACCCTAACCCAAATCCGTACCCTAACCCGTACCCTAATGCAAACCCTGCCCTACCACTTACCCGTAACCTAACCCTAACCCTAACCCTACCCCTAACCCGTACACTCACCCTAAAACTAACCCGTACCCTAAACCTAACCCGTACCCTAACCCTAACACTTACTCTAACCCTAACCCGTAACCTAACCCTAACCGTCACCAGAACCCTAACCCTAACATTAACCCTAACCCGTACCCTAACCCTAACCCTAACCCTAACCCTAACCCGACCCTTACCCTAAACATAAACCTAACCCATCCCCGAACCCTAACCCTAACCCGTACACTAAACCTAACCCTATCCCTAACCCTATTGCCTACCCGTACCCTAACCCTAACTCTAACACTAACCCAACCCGTACCCTAACCCTTACCCTAACTGTAACCCTAACCGGACCCTAACGCTAAACCTAAACCTAACCCTAAACTTAACCTTAACTGTAACCCGTACCCTAAACCTAAACATAAACCTAACCCTAAACCCTTTCCGAACCCTAACACTAACCCTAAACAGTACCATAAACCTAACCCTAAACCTAACACTAACCCCTATCCGAACCCTAACACTAACCCTAAACAGTACCCTAAACCTATCCCTAAACCTGACCGTAACCCCTACTCAACCCTAACCCTAACACGTACCCTTACCCTAACCATCACCCTAATCCGTATCAAACACTAACTCTATCCCGTACCCTAAGCCGGACACTAACCCTAACCGTAAACCTTACTCTAAACCTAACCCTAAACCTTACCCGTACCCTAACCCTAACCCTAAATGAAACCGGTACCATAGCACTTACCCTAACCCTCACCCTAACCCTAACCCAAACCGTACCCTAACCCTAACCCTATCCCTAACCCGTACCCTAACACTAACACTAACCAGTACCCTAACCCTAACCCTAACCCTATCCGTACTATAAACCTAACCTTAACCGTAAACCTAACCTGTACCCTAACCCTAACCCTAACACGTACCCTACCCCTAAACCGTACCCTAAAACGTAACCTAACCTGTACCCAGCCCTAAACCTATCCCGTAACCTATCCCTAACCCTAACACTACTGCTAACCCGTACACTCACCCTTACCCTAACCCGTACCCTAACCCTAACCCCAACCCTAACCATAACCCTTACTCTAACACTAACCCGTACACTAACCCTAACCCTAACCAGTACCCTAACCCTAACCCTAACCCGTATAATAAACGTAACCCTAGCCCTAAACCTATTGCTAACCCGTACCGTAACCCTAACCCTAACACTAACCCTAACCCTGTCCCTAACCCGTACCCTAACAGTAACCCTAACCGATACCCTAACGATAACCCTAACCCTAAACCTAACCCTAACCCTAACCCTAACCCGTACCATAAACCTCACCTTAACCCTAACCCTAACCATAACCCCTACCGTAACCCTAACCCTAACCCTAACTCTAACTCTAACCGTAAACCGTACCCTAACCCTAACCGTAAACCTGACGGTAACTTAACCCTAACCCTAACCCGTACCTAATCCTAAACCTAACCCTAACCCTAACCCTTACGCTATCCCGTACCCTAATCCTAACCCTAACCCTATTCCTAACCAGTACCCTAACGCTATCCCTAACCCTAACCCGTACCCTAACCCTAACCCTAAACCTATCCGTATCCTAACCCTAACCCTAACCCTAAACCTAACCCTAACCTTTACCCTAATGGTAACCCTAAACCTAACCCTATATAGTACCCTAACACTAACCCTAACCGAAATCCTAACCCTTATCCTAACCCTAACCCTAACCCTAAAATGTACCCTCACCCTAACCCTAACCCTAACCATTACCCTAAACGTAACCCTAACCCGTACCGTAACCCGTACCCTAACCCTAACCCTAACCCGTAACCTAACCCTAACCCTAACCCTAACCAGTACCTGTAAGCCGTACCCTAAACCTAACCCTAACCTTCACCCTCACCCCTACCCTAACCCTAACCCTAACCCTAACACGTACCCTAATCTTAACCGTAAAACTAACCCGTAACCTAATCCTAAACCGTTCCTTCACGCGTACCCTAACCCGTACCCATACCCTAACACTAACCCGTACCCTAACACTAATCCTTACTCTAACCCTAACCCGTACCCTAACTCTAACCCTAAACAATACCCTAAACCTAACCCTAACCCCTACCTTAACCCGTACCCTAACCTGTACACTAAACCTAACCCTAACCCTAACCCTATTGCTGACCCGTACCCTAAACCTAACACTAACACTAACCCTAAACCTTACCCTAACCCGTACCCTAAACGTAACCCTAACCCGTACCGTAATGCTAACCCGTACACTAAACCTAACGCTTAATCCTACACCTATTGCTAACCCGTACCCTAACCCTAACCATAACCCGCACCGTAACCCGTACCCTAACCCGTACCCTAACCGAAACCCTTACCTGTACCTTAACGCTATCCATAACCCTAACCCTAACCCTAACCTTACCCTAAACCTAACCTTAAACCCTACCCTAACCTTAAACCTAACCCTAACCAGTACCCTAACCCTAAACCTAACCCTAGCCCTAACCCATACCCTAACCCTAACACTAATGCGTACCCATAACCTAACCCTAAACCAAACCAGTACCCTAACCCTAACCCTAACCCTAAATAGTACCCTGACCCTAACCCTAACCCTATCCCGTAACCTAACCCTAACCCTAACCAGTCCCTAACCCTAACACTAGCACTAACCCTAACCCTAACCCGTACCCAAACACTAAACCTAACCCTAACCAGTACCCTAACGCTAACCCTAACACTAATCGGTACCCTAACCCTAACCCTCAACAATACCGTAACCCTAAAACTAACCCTAACCCTAACCCGTACCCAAAACTGAACCCTAACCCTAAACACTATCCTAAATATAACCCTAACCCTAAACCTAACACTAAACTCTACCCTAACCCTAACCCTAACCAGTACCCTATCCCTAACCCTGACCCTAACCCTAAACCTAACCCTAACCCTAACCCGTACCCTCACTGTACCCTAACCAAAACCCTAACCCTATCCCTAACCCTAACCAGTACCCTTAACATAACCCTAATCCTAAACCTAACCCTAACCCGACCCTAACTCTAACCCTAACCCGTACCCTTACCCTAACCCTAACCCTAACCCGTACCCTACCCTAAAACTAACCCGTACCCTAAGCCGTACACTAACCTTAACCCTGACTCACACCCTAAGCCGTAACATAAACCTAACCCTAATCCTAACCCTAAAACTAACCCGTACACTAACCCTAAACCTAAACCAATCAGTACCCTCACCCTAACCCAAAACGATACCCTAACCCTAACCCTAAGCCTACCTTACCAGTAACCTAAGCGTAACCCTAACCCTAAACCTAACCCCTAACCCTAACCCTAAGCCTAACCCGTTCCCTAACCCGTATCCTAACCCTAACCCTAACCCTAAACGTAACCCTAAACTGTAACCGAAACCTAACCCTAACCCTAAACCTAACCAGTACCCTAACCTTAAACCTAACCCGTGCCCTAAAGCGAACGTAACCCGTACACTTACCCTAACCCTAAACCTAACCCGTACCCTAACCTAATCGAAACCCGTACCCTAAAACGTACACTAACCCTAACCCTAACCCGTACCCTAACCCGTTCCCTAACACAAACCCTAACCCATACCCGTACCCGTACCCTAACCCATACCCTAACCAGTACCCTAACCCTCACCCTAACCCTAACCCTGACCCTAACCCTAAACCTAACCCTAACCATAATCCGTACCCTACCGTAACACTAAACCTAAACCTAACCCTAAACATAACCCGTACCCTCACCCTAACCATAACCCTAACCCGTACCCTTAACCTAAGCCATACCCTAACCTGTACCCTAACCCGTACCCAGCCCTAACCCTAACCCGTAGCCTAAACCTAACCTTAACCCTAACCCTAACCCATATCCGTACATGTACCCAAACCCATACCCTAACCAGTACCCTAACCTTAACCCTAAACCTAACCCGTACCCTAATCCGTACCCTAACCCTAACCTGTACCCTAACCCTAACCCTATTTCTAACCCTAACCCGTAACCTAACCCTAAGTCTAACCAGTATCCTAACCCTAACCTTAAACCTAATCCATACCCTAAACCTAACCCTAACCCTCAACCTAACCCGTAACTTTCCCTAACACTAACCCTAACCTGTACCTTAACCTAAACCTAACCTGTACCCTAACGTAACCCTAATCCTAACCCTATCGCTCATCCATAACCTAACCCTAACCCTAACACTAACCCTAACCCGTACCCTAACCGGTACCCCACGAGTAACCCCTACCCATACCCTAAGCCCTGACCTAAACCTAACAATAAACCTAATCTTAACCCTAACCCGTTCCCTAAACCTAACCCTAACCCTTAACCTAAACCCTACTCTAACCCTAATCCTAACCCTAACCAGGACCCTAACCCTAACCCTTACCTTCACCCTAACCCGTACCCTAACCCTAACCCTAACCCTAACCATAAACCTAACCCTAACCAGTACCCTAACCCTAACCCTAAACCTAACCCATACCCTAACCCTAACCCTAACCCGTACCCTTACACTAATCCTAACCCTAACCCGTACCCTATCCTAACCTAACCCTAACCCTAACCCGTACCCTAACCCTAACCCTAACCCTAACCCGTATCCTAACCCTAACCCTAAACCTAAACCTAACCCTAAACTGTAACCGAACCCTAATCATAAACCCAAACCTAACCCATAACGTAACCCGTACCCTAACCCTAACCCGTACCCTAATCCGTACCCTATCCCTAAAGAGTACCCTAACCCTAAACCTAACCGTAACCCGTACCCTAACCCTAAACCTAACCCTGACTCGTAACCTAACCCTAACCCTAACCTTAAACCAAACCAGTGCCCTAACCCTAACCCTAAACTTAACTTTAAACCATACCCTAACCCTAACCCTAACCCTAAACCTAACCAGTACCCTAACCCTAACCCTAACCCTAACCCATATCTTAACCCTAACCCTAACCCTAACCCGTACCCTTACCCTAACCCTAACCCGTACCCTACCTATGCCTAACCGTAACCCTAACCCGTACCCAAAACCTAACCGTAACCCTAACCCAACCCGTATCCTAACCCTAACCCTACTAACCTAACCCTTACCGTAACCTAAACCTTCCACTCTCACCTAACTAGTACCCTAACCCTAACCTAACACTACACATAACCTAACGCTAACCCTAACCTAACCCTAACCTAACCTAACCCTAACCTATCCGTACCCTAAACCTAACCTGTAACCTAACGCTAATACCTAATCCTAACCCATACCCTAACCTAACCTAACCGTACCTAACCCAAACCTTAACCCTAACCATAACTTAACACTGAACCTAACCTAACCCTAATCGTACCCTAACTCCTAACCCTAAACCCAAACCTAATGTACAACTTCCACACTAACCCGTACCCTAACCCTAACCTAACCCTAACCCATACCCAACCCTAACCTAACCCTACCTAACCAGTACCTAACCCTACACCTAACCTAACGCTAACCTGAACCCTAACCCTAAAATACCTATCGCAAACCCCATCTAACCTAACCATAATAACCGAACACTCATCCGTACCCTAAACCTAACCTGTAAAACGCTAATCCTAATGCTAACCCGTACCCTAACCCTAACCCAAACCCGTACCCATACCCAAACCCTAACCCTAACCCTAAACTTAACCAGTAACCTAACCCTAACCCTAATCCGTACCCTAAATCAAACCCTAACCCGTAACCTAATGCTAACACTCACACTAACCCGTACCCTAACCCTAACCCTAACCCTAACCCATACCCAAACCCTAACACTAACCCTCACCTTAACCAGTAACCTAACCCTAACCCTAACACTAACGCTAACTCGAACCCTAACCCTAAACCTATCGCAAACCCTAATTCTAAACCTAACCATAAACCGAACACTCACCCGTACCCTAAACCTAACCCTAAACCTAACCCTTACCTGTACCCTAGCCCTAACCCGTACCCAGGCCTAAACCACACCCTAACCCGTACAGTAACCCGTCCCTCACCCTAAACCTAACACGTAGCCTAAACCTAACCCTAACCCTAACCCTATCCCTAAACCTATCCCTAAACCTAAACCGTACCCTAGCACTAACCCTAACCCGTACCCTAACCCATACCATAACCCTACGCCTAAACCTGGCCCTAACCCGCACCCTAACCCTAACCCTAACCCGTACCCTAACCCTAAACTGTACCTTAAACCTAAACCTAACCCTAACCTGTACCCTAAACCTAACCCTTACCCTAACCAGTACCTTAACCCTAACCCTAACACTAACCCGTACCCTACCACGTACCCTAACCATAACCCTAACCCGTACCCTAACCCTAACCATAACCCTATCCCGTACCCTAATCCTAACCCTAAAACTAAACCGTACCCATACCCTAACCCATATCATAACCCTAACCCTAAAACTAAACCGTACGTCAAACCTACCCCTAACCCTAAACCTAACCCTAACCCTAATCCGTGACCTAACACTAACCCTAACCCGTACCCTAAACCTAACCCGTACTCTAACCCTAACCCTAACCCTAACCCGTACCCTTACCCTAACCCTAACCCTAACCCGTACCCTAACCTTAACACTAACATCTACCCTAAACCTAACCCTCAAACTAACTGTATGCCTACCCCATACCCTAACCCTAACAATAACCATAACCCTAACCCATAGCCTAAACCGTAACGTAAACCTAACCCTAACCCTAACCCCAAACCTAACACGTACCCTAAACCTAACCCTATACAGAACCATTACCCTAACCCTAACCGTAACCCTAATCCAAATACTAAACCGTACCCTAACCCTAACCCTAACCCTAACCCTAACAGTAACCCATAACCTCACCCTAACCTTAACCCTAAGCACTACCCTAACCCTAACCCTAACCCTAACCCGTACCCGTACCCTAACCCTATCCCTAACCCTAAACTTAACCCTAATGCATATCCTAACCCTAAACCTAACCCTAACCTTAACCCTAACCCTAATCCGTACCCTAAACCTAAACCTAACCCTGACAAGTACCCTAACCCTAACCCAGACCGTAACCCGTATATTAACCCTAACCCTAACCCATTCCCTAACCCGTACCCTAACCCGTTCCCTAACCCGTTCCCTAACCAGTACCCTAAACCTAACCCTAACCCATACCCTAACCCGTACCCTAACCCTAAACATAACCATAAACCGTATCCTAACCCGTATCCTAAACCTAACTCTAACCCTAAAACTAACCCGTACCCACACCCTAACTCTAACCCTAACCGTAACTCTAACCTTAAATCTAACCTAAACCTAATCCTAACCTTAACCTTAACACTAACCCATACCAAACCTAACCCTAACCCTAAACCTAAACCTAACCCGTACCCTAATCCTAATCCTCACCCAAACCATTACCCTAACCCTAGTCCTAACCGTGCCCTAACCCTAACCCTAACCCTCACCCTAACCCTAACCCGTAACCTAACCCTTACACTAACCCTAACCAGTACCTAACTCTAACCCTAACCCTGTCCCGTATCCTAACCCTAACCGTAACCCTAAACTTAAGCCTAACCCGTACCTGTACCCTAAACCTAAACCTAACCCGTACCCGACCCCGAACCCTAAACCTTAGCCATAACCTAACCCAAAACTTAACCCTACGCCTAACCCATACCATAACCTGTACCCGAACCCTAACACTAACCCTTACCCGTTCTGTACCACATACCTTAACCCTAAACCTAACTCGTACCCTAAACCTAATCTAACCCTAAACCGTACCCTAACCCTAACCCTAACCCTAAGCCATACCCTAACCCTAACCCTTACCCGTACCCTATTCCTCACCCTAACCCTAACAATAACCCTAACCCTAACCCTAACCCATACCCTATCACTAAACCATACCCTACCCCTAACCCTATCCCTAACCCTTAGCAAGACCCTAAACCTAACCTTAACCTTAACCCTAACCGGTACCCTAACCCTAACCCTAACCCTAACATTTTCCTTAACCTGTACCCTAACCAGTACCCTAACCTGTACCATAACCCGTACCATAACCCTAAACCTAATCCTAACCCTTACCCTTATCCTAACCCTAAAACTCACCCTAACCCTAACGCTAACCGTAACCCGTATCCTAACCCTAAACCTAACCCTAAACCTAACCCTAACCTGTACCCTAACCGTAACCCTAACCCTCAGCCTAACCCATACCCTATCCATAAACCGTACCCTAACACTAACCCTAACCCAAAGCCGTACCCTAACCCTAACCCTAAACCTAACCCTAACCCTAACCCTAACATTTCCCTAACGCTAGCCCTAAACCCTAACCCGTACCCTAACCAGTACCCTAACCCGTACCCTAACACGTACCATAACCCTAAACCTTATCCTAACCCGTACCCTAATCCTAACCCTAATCCTCACCGTAAACCCTACCCGTACCCAAACCCTAACACTAACCTGTATCGTAAACCTAACACTAATCCTAACCAGTACCCTAACACTAACCCTAACTCTAACCCTAACCCGTACCCTAAACCTAACCCTAAGCCTAACCCATACCCTAACCAAACCCTAAACTGTTAACTAAACCTAACACAAACCCTAACCCGTACCCCACCCTGACCCTAAACCTAACACTGACCCATACCCTAACACTAAAGCTGACCCTCACCAGTACCCTAAACCTATACTTAACCCGAACCCTAATCATAACCCTATCCCTATCCCTAACCCTTACCTGTACCCTATACCTAACCCGTACCCTAACCCTTAACCTATCCCTAACCCTAACCCTAACCCTAACCCTAACACGTACCCGAAAAGTAACCCTAACCCTTACCAGTACCCTAACCCTAACCTAACCCTAACCCGTACCCGTACCCTAATCCTAACCCTAACCCTAACCCTAACCCGTACCAGTACCATAACCCTAACACTAAACCTTACCCTAACCCTAACATTAACCCGTACCGTAACCCTAACCCTAACACTACGCCTAACCCGTACCCTAACCCAAACCCTAACCCTAAAACAAACCCGTACCCTAACCCGTACCCTAACCCGTATCCTAACCCTAACTCTAACCCTAACCCTAACCTTAAACCTAAGACGTACCCTAACCCTAACCAAACCCTAACCAGTACCCTAACCCTAACCCGTACCATAACCCTAACCCTAACCCTAACCCTAAACCGTATCCTAACCATAACCCTAACCGTAACCCTATTCATAACCTGTACCCTAAACCTAACACTAACCCTAACCCGTACCGTAAACTTAACCCTAACACTAACCCTATCCCGTACCCTAACCCTAACCCTAACCCTAACCAGTACCCTAAACCTAATCCTAATCCGTACCCTAACCCGTACCCTAACCCTAACCCGTACCTTAACCCTAACTCTAACACTAAACCTAACCTGTACCCGCACCCTACCCTAAGCCGTCCCATAACCCTGTCCCGTACCCTAACCCTAATCTATCACTAACCATCACAAATACCTAACGCTAACCCTAACCCGTACCCTAACTCTAACCCTAAATCTAACCCTAACCCGTAACCTTACCTAACCATAACCCTAACCGTAACCCATACCCTAACCCTAACGCTAAACCTAACCCTAACCCATTCCCTAACCCTAACCCTAACCCGTACCCTAACCCTAACACTAACACTAACCCTAACCCTAACCCGTACGCTAACCAGTACCCTAACCCGTAGCCTAACCCTAACCCGTACCCTAACCCTAACCCTAAACCTAACCAGTACCCTAACCCTAACCCTAACACTAACCCTGACCCTAAACCCAACCCATACCCTAACCCTAACCCTAAACCGTACACTAACCCGTACCCTACCCTAAACCGTAACTTAACCCTAAACCTAACCCTAACCCTAATCCGTACCCTAAACCCTACACTTACCCGTACCCTAAACCTAACCCGTACACCAACCTGTACCCTAATCTGTACCCTAACCCTTACCCTTAACCTAACACTAACTCTAAACCTAACTGTAACCCGTACCCTAATCCTAACCCTAATCTGAACACTAACCCATACCCTAACCCGTACCGTAACCTGTACCCTAACCCTAATCCTAACCCATACCCTAACCCGTACCCTAAACCCTACCCTAACCCGTACCCTAACCCGAACCTTAATCCATACCTTACCCTAAACCTAACACTAACCCTAACGCGTACCCTAACCCTAAACCTAACACTAACACAAACCCTAACCCGTAATCCATCCCTAAACCGTACCCTAACCCTAACCCTAACCCTAACCCGTACCCTAACCCGTACCCTAACCGGTAGCCTAACACTAACCCCAACCCTAACCCTTTCCCTAACACAAACCCTAAACCCTAACCCGTACCCTAACCCTTACCCTAACCCATACCCTAAACTGAACCAAAAACCTAACCCTAAACTAACCCGTACCCTGATCCTAAACCTTACCCTGACCAACACCCTAACCGGTACCCTAACCCTAAACCTAACCCGTACCCTAAACCTGACCCTCACCCTAAAACTATGCCTAACCCTTACTCTAACCTAACCCTAACCCTAACCCTAACCCGTAACCTAACCATAATCAGTACCTTAAAACTAACCCATAACCTAACCCTAACTCTAAACCTAAACCATACCCTAAGCCTAACCCTAACCCTAACCCCAAACCATACCCTAACCCAAACCCTAAACTGTCCCCTAACACGTACCCTAAACCTAATCTGTAACTTAACCCTAACGCTAATCCTAACCCTAATCAGTACCCTGACCCGTATCCTAACCCATACATTAACCCTGACCCTAACCCGTACCATAAACCTAAACCTAACGCTAACCCGTACCGGAACCTTAACCCTAACCCTAACCCTAAACCTAATCCTAACCCGTACCTTACCCAAACCCTAACCCTAACCGTACCCTAACCCTAACCCCAACCCTAACCCGTACCCTAACCCAAACCCTAACCCTAACCCTAACGCGTACCCTAACCATAAGCCTAACCCGAAACAGTACACTAAACCTAACCCTAACCCTACCCTAACTCTAACCAATACCCTATCGCTATCTCTAACCCTTACCTGTACCCTAAACCTAATGTGTACCCTAACCCTAACCCTAAAACGTACCCTAAACCTAAACTTAACCCTAACCCTAACCCTAACTAGTACCCTAACCCTAACCTAACCCTAACCCTAACCTGTTCCCTCATCCTAACCCTAACCCTAACCCGTTCCAGTACCCTAAACCTAACACTAAACTTTATCCTAACCCTAACACTAACCCTAACCCTAACCCTAACACTACGCCTAAGCCGTACCTTAACCCAAACCCTAACCCTAACCCGTACCCTAAACCGTACCCTAACCCGCACCCTAACCTGTATCCTAACCCTGTGATTAACCCTTACACTAACCCTATCCCGTTTCCTAACCCTTACCCTAACCCGTACCGTAAACTGTACCCTAACCCCAACCCTAACCCTAACCAGTACTCTAACCCTAATCCTAACCCGTACAGTTACCCTAACCCTAACCTTTACCCATACCCTATTCCTAACCCTAACACGTACACTAACCCTAACCGTAACCGGTACCCTCTCCCGTACCCTAAACCTAACCGTAACCCTAACCCTACACCTAACACCTACCATAACCTAACCCTAAACCATACCAGTACCCTAACGCAATCACTACCCTGACCCTCTACCGTACCCTAAAGCTAACCCTAACCCGTAACCTAATCCTAACCCAAACCCGTACCCTAACCCTAACCGTAACCGTAACTGTAAACCTAACCCTAATCTTAACCCGTACCCTAACCCTAACCCTAACCCTCATCCGTACCAGTACCCTAACCCTAACCCTAATTCTAACCCGTACTATAACCCTACCCCTAACCCTAAACCTAAACCGTATCCTAACCCTAACCCTAACCCTAACCCTATTCATAACCCGTACCCTAAACCTAACCCTAACCCTAACCCTAACCCTAACCCTAAGCAGTACCCTAACCCTAACCCTAACCCTATTCATAACCCGTACCCTAAACCTAACCCTAACCCCAACCCTAACCCTAACCCTAACACTACCCGTACTGTAACCCGTAACCTAACCTACACCCTAACCCGTAACCTAACCCTAACCCTAACCCTAACACGCACCCTAAACCTAACCCTAACACTAACCTTATCCCGTACCCTAACCCTATGCCTAACCCTAACCAGTACCCTATCCCTAACCCAACCCGTAACCTAACCCTAACCTTAACACTAAACCTTACCCGTACCTTCACCCTAACCCTAAGCCGTACCCTATCCCTAACCCGTACCCTAACCCTAACCCTTACGCTAACCCTAACCCGTACCCTAACCCTAACCCTAACCAGTACCCTAACCCTAACCGCACCCTGTCCCTAATGCCAACCCTAACCCTAAACGTAACCCATAACATAACCCTAACCCTAACCCTAACCCGTACCCTTACCCTAAACCTAACCCTAATCCTAACCCTAACCCGTTCGCTAAACCTAACCCTAATCCGTACCATAAACCTAACCCTAAAACTAACCCTAACCCTAACCCATACGCTAACCTGTACTCTAACCCTAAACCTAAACCTAACACTAACCCATACCCTAACACTAAACCTAAACCTAACCAGTACCCTAACCCTAACCCGTACCCTAACCCTAACCCTTACCCTTTCCATATTCCTAACCCTAAACCCTAACCAGTTCCCTAAGCAGTACCCTAACCCGTACCCTAACCCGTACCCTAAGCTAACCCGTAACATAACCCTAAACCTAACCCTAAATCTAATCGTTACCCTAACCATATCCATAACCCTAACCAGTACACTAACCCTAACCCTACCTCTAACCCATACCCTAACCCATACCCTAACTCTAAACCTAAACTTAACCCGTACCCTAAACCTAATCCTAACCCATACCCTAACTCTAACCCTAACCCTAGCCCAAAACCTTACCCTAACCCTAATCCTAACCCTAACCCGTACCCTAACCCTAGCCTAAACGTAACCCTAACCAGTACCCTAATCCTAACCCTAACACTAAACCTAACCCTAAACCTAACCAGTACCCTAACCCTAAACCTAATCGTAACCCATACCCTAACTATAACCCTAACGAGTATCCTAACCCTAACCCTAACCCGTACACTAACCCGTACCCTAACCCTAACCCTAATCCGAAATCTAACTCTAACCATAACCCTAACCCGTAACCTAACCCTAAACCTAATCCTAACCAGTACCCTAACCCTAACCCTAACCCTAACACTAACCCGTACCCTAACCTAAACCTAGCCCGTTCCCTCACCATTACCATAACTCTAACCCTAACCAGTAACCTAAACCTAACCCTAATCTGTACCCTAATCCTAACCCTAACCCTAACTGTAACCAGTACGCTAATCCTAACCCTAAACCTGACAAAAACCCTAAACCGTACCCTAAACCTAACCCGAAAACTTATGTAACGCGTACCCTAAACCTAACCCTCACCAGTACCCTAACCCTAACCTGTACCCTACCGTAAACCTAACCCGTTCCGTTTCCCGTACCCTACCTCTAACCCGAACCCGAGCCATGACCCTAACCCTAAACCGTAACCTAACCCTAACCCTACCCTAAACCTAACCCTATCCCTAACCCTAACCCCTACCCTAAGCCTAACCTAACCCTAACCAGTACCCTAACCCTAACCCTAAACATAACTCTAACCCATACCCTAAACCTAACCGTAACCCTAACCCGTACAATAACCCGTACCTTAACCCTAACTCTAACCCGTACCCTAACCCGTAACCTAACCTTAACCCTAACCCGTACCCTAACACTAAACCTAAACCTAATCCTAACCAGTACCCTAACCCTAACCGAAACCCGGACCCTAACCCTAACCCGTACCCTAACCCTAACTCTTACCCTAACCCTAACTCGTATCCTAAACCTCACCCTAACCAGTACCCTAACCCTAACCCAAACCCTAACCCATACTCTAACCCTAACCCGTAATCTACCCTAACCCTCACCCTAACCAGTACCCTAAAACGATACCCTAACCCATAAACAGTACCCTAACCCTAACCCTAACTCTAACCCTATGCCTCACCAGTTCCCTAATCCTAAACCTAACCCTAACCCTAAACCTAACCCTAACTCGTATCCTAACCCTAACCTTAACCCTTACCCTAATCCGTACCTTAAACCTAACCCTAACCCGTAATCTAACTCGTACCCTAAACCTAACACTAACCCGTACCCTAACCCTAACACTAACCCTAAACATTATCCGTACCCTAACACTACACCTAACCCTAACCTTAACCCTAACCCTAACCCTAACCCTAACACTATTCCGTATCCTAACCCTAACCCTAAACGTAAACCTATCCCTAAACTGTACCCTAACCCAAACCCTAAACTTAAACAGTGCCCTAACCAGAACTCTAACCCTAATACTAACCCGTACCCTAACCCTAACTCTAACCCTAAACGTACCCTAATCCTAACCCTAAACCTAACCAGTACCCTCTACCTAAACCTAACACTTACCATAACCCGTACCCTAACCCTAACCCTATACCGTAACCTAACCCTAACCCTAACTCTAACCTGAACCTGTACCCTAACCCTAACCCTAACCCTAACCCTAAACCTAACCAGTACACTAAACCTATACCTAACCCGTACCATAACCCATACCCTAACCCTATCCCTAACCCTACGTAACCCTAAACCTAAACCTAACCAGTACCGTAACTCGTACCCTAACCTAACCCTAAATCGTAACGTAACCCTAACCCTAACCCTAAACCTTTCCCTCACCCTAACCATAAACCTAATACTCACTCTTACACTAACCCTAACGCTAAACCTAACTAGTACCCTAAACCTAACCCTAACCCATACCCTAACCCCTACTCTAACCCTAAACCTAACCCGTACCCTAAACATAACTCTAACCCTAACGCTAACCCTAACCCGAACCCAAAACAGTATCCTAACCCTAACCCTAACCCGTACCCGTACCCGTACCCGTACCCTAACCCTAAACCTAAACCGTAATGTAACCGTAACCCTAACCATAACCTGTACCATAAACCTAACCCTAACCCAAACCCTCACCCAAACCCTAAACCTAACCCTAACCCTAACCAGTACCCTAACCCTAACCCTAAACCTAACCCGTACCCTCTCCCTAGCCCTAACCCGTAGACTAACCCTTACCGGTACCATAACCCTAACCCTAAACCTAACCCGTACCCTAACCCTAACCCGTACCCTAAATCGTACCCCTATCCAGTACCCAGCCCTAATCCTAACCTGTAACCTAACCTTAACCCTAACCCTACCCCTACCCCATACACTCACCCTAAGCCCAACCCGCTACCTAACCCTAAACCGTACCCGAACCATAACCCTTATTCTAACCCCAAACTGTACCGTAACGCTCACCCTAACCAGTGTCCTAACCCTAAACCTATACTTAATCCTATCCCGTACCTTAATCCTAACCCTAACCCTATCCCTTACCCCTACCCTAACCCTAACCCTAACCCTTACCCTAGCCTAACCCTAACCCGAACACTAAACCTAACCCTAACCCTAACCCTATTGCTAACCTGTACCCTACCCTAACCCTAACACTCACCCTAACCCTAACCGTACCCTAACACTAACTGTAAACCTAAACCTAACCAGTACCCTAAACCTAAACCTAACCCTTACCATAACCCGTACCCTAACGCTAATCCTAAGCCATAACATAACCCTAACTCTAACTCTAACCTGAACTCGTACCCTAACCCTAACCCTAACCCTAACCCTAACCCTAACCCTAAACCTAACCAGTACCCTAAACCTATACCTAACCCGTACCATAACCCATACCCTAACCCTATCCCTACCCTACGTAACCCTAAACCTAAACCTAATCAGTACCGTAACCCGTACCCTAACCTAACCCTAAATCATTACCTAACCCTAACCCTAAACCTTTCCCTAACCCTAACCCTAACCCTAATCCTCACTCTTACACTAACCCTAACGCTAACCCTAACTAGTACCCTAAACCTAACCCTAACCCTAACCCGTACCCTAACCCGTACTCTAACCCTAAACCTAACCCTACCCAAAACATAACCCTAACCCTAACACTAACCCTAACCCTAACCCAAAACAGTACCCTAACCCTAACCCTAACCCTATCCCGTACCCTAACCCTAAGCCTAACCAGTAGACTAACCCTAACTGGTACCCTAAACCTAACACTAACCCTAACCGTAACCCGTACCCTAACCCTAACCCTAACACTAACCATAACCCTAACATTAAACCATACACTAACCCTAACCCTTACTCTAACCCTAAGCCGTACCCTAACCCTACCACCAACCAGTAGCTTAACCCTAACCATAACGCTTAACTCTAACCCGAAACCTAACCCTACCCCTAACACTAACCCTAACCCTTCCCCTACCCTAACCCTAACCTTAACCCGTGCCCAAACCCCAACCCTTTCCCGTACCCAAAACCTAACCCTAACCCTAACCCTATTGCTAAACCATAACCTAATGCTAACCCTAACACTAACCTTAACCCGTACGCTAACCCATACCCTAACTGTAACCCTAACCCTTACCCTAACCTTAACCTAAACCTAACACTAAACCTAGCCCGTACCCCAGCCCGTACCCTAACCCGTACCCTAACCCTATCCCTAACCTTAACCAGTACCCTCACCCTAACCCTAACCCTAACAAGTACCCTAACCCTAACCTAACCCGAAACCTAACCCTAAATATAAACCTAACCAATACCGTAACCCATACCCTTACCCCACCCCTAAACCGTACCTAACCCTAACCCTGACCCTATCTCGTACCCTAACCCTAATCCTAACCCTAATGCTCACCCGTACCTTAGCCCTAACCCTAACCCGTACCCTAACACGTACCCTAACCTTAAACCCAACATGTACCCTAATCACAACCTTAACCCTATTCCGTACGCTAAGCCTAACCATAACTGGTACCCTAAGCCGTACACTAACCCTAACCCTAAACCGTACCCAAACCATCACCCAAACCCTAATCCTAACCCTAACGCTAACCCTAACCCCTACCCTATTCATAACCCTAACCCTAACCCTAACCCTAACCCTAATCCTATCCTGTAACCTAAACCTAACCCTAACCCTTACCCTAACCAGTACTCCAACCCTAACCCTTACCCTAAACCTAACCCGTACCCTAACCCTATCCCTAAACCTAACCCGTACCCTAACCCTAACTCTAACCCTAACCAGTACCATAAACCTAACCCTTCCCGTTCCGTTACCCCTACCCTAACCCAACCCTAACCCCTATCCTACCCTAACCCTAACCCTAACCAGTACCTTAATCAGTAACCCTACCCTAACCCTAAACCGTCACCTAACCCTAACCCTAAACCTAACCCGTAACCGAACCCTAACCCAAACCCGATCCAGTACCCCTACCCTAACCCTAACCCTAACCCGTGCCCTGACCCTAACCCTAACCCATACACTAACCCTAACCCTTAATCTAACCCTAAGCCGTACCCTCACCCTAACCCTAACACTAACCAGTACCCTAACCGTAACACTAACCCTAACCCTAACCCATACCCTAAACCTAACCCTAACCCTAAACCTAACCCTAAAGTTTACCCTAATCCTAACCCTACCCTACCCGTACCCTATCCCTAAACCTCACCCTAACCAGTACCCTAACCCTATCCCTAACCCTAAACTGTACCCTCACACTAACCCTAACCCGTACCCTAAAACGTAACCTAAACCTAACCCTAAACCGTACCCTAACCCTAACCCTAACCCGTACCCTAACCCTAAACCTTACCTGTACCCTAACTCTAACCCTACCCCAAAACCCAACCCATACCCTCAACCTTACCCTCAGCCCTACCCTAACCATAACCCGTACCGTAACTCTAACCCGTTCCCTAACCCTAACCCTAACCAGTACCCTAACCATACCCTAACCCGTACCCAAACCCTAACCAGTACCCTAACCCATACCCTAACCCATACCCAGCCCTAACTCTAAAGCGTAGCCTAACCGTAACCCTAACCTTAACCCTAACCTGTACACTCACTCTAACTCTAACCCGTTCCCTAACCCTAAACCATACCCTAACCGTAACCCTTACTTTAACCCTAACCCGTACCCTAACCTTAACCCTAAGCAGTACCATAAACCTAACCCTAAACGTAACCCTAACCCTGACCCTAACCCTATCCCTAACCCTAATTCTAACCCGTACCCTTCCCCTAACACTAAACCTAACCCATACCGTAACCCTTACCCTAACCCGTACTACACCTCACACTAACCCTAACCCTATTGCTAACCCATACCCTAACCATAACCCTAAAAATAACCCTATCCCATACCCTAACCCCTAACCTAACTGTAACCGTTACCGGAGCCCTGCGCTAACCCTAACCCTAACCCTAACCCTAACCCTAACCCTAACCCTAACATTAACCCTAACCTGTACCCTAAACCTAACCCTCACCCTACCCTAACCCGTACCCTAACTCGTACCCTAACCTAACCCTAACCAGTACCGTAACCCTAACCTAACCCTAACCCTAACCCGTACGCTACCATAACCCTAACCTGTAACCTAAACCAAACCTTAACCCTAACCCTAACCCTAACACATACCCTAACCCTAACCCTAACCCAAATCTAAACCTAACCCTAACCCTAACCCGTACCCTAAACCTAACCCTAACCCTAACCCTACCCTAACACTAATGCTAACCAGTACCCTAACCCTGCCCGCACACTAAACCTATCCCGGACCCTAACACTAACACTAACCCGTAACCTTACCTTAACCGTAACCGTAAACCGTACACTAACCCTAACCCTAACCCAACCCTAAGCCGTACCATAACCCAAAACCTAATTCTAACCCGTACGCTAATCCTAACCCTAACCCTACCCTATCCCTAACTCTATCCCTAACCCTAAACTGTATCCTAACCCTCACACTAAACCTAACCAGTACCCTAAACCTAACCCTAACTCTAATCCTTACCCGTACTCTAATCCTAACCCTATCCTAACCATAACCTTAACCCTAACACTAACCCGTACTCTAACCCTAAACCTAACCCTAACACGTTCCCTAACCCTAACACTAACCCTAACCAGTACCCTAACCCTAACCCTAACCCGTTCCCTAAACCTAACACGTACCGTAACCCTAACCCTAACACGTACCCTAAACCTAATCCTAACCCTAACGAGTACACTAACACTAACCCTAAACCGTACCCTAAACCTAACCCTAACCCGGACCCTTACCGTAACCCTAACCCTACCCCGTACCCTAACATCAACCCATACCCTAAGCTGAACACTAACTCTAAACCTTAGCCGTACCGAAACCCATACAATAACCGAAACCTAACCCTAATCCTCAACCTAACCCATTCCCTAACCCTACCCCTAAACCAAACCAGTACCCTAACCCTAACCCTAACCCTAAACCCTACCATAACCCTTACCCTAAACCTAACCAGTAACCTAACCCTAACCCTAACCCGTACCATAACCCTAACCCTAACACTAACCCTAACCCGTACCAAACCCCTAACTCTAACCCTCACCAGTACCCAAACCCTAACCCTAAACCTAACGCGTATCCTAACCCTAACACTAACTCTAAACCTAACCCTAACCTGTAACCTAAAACTAACCCTGATCCAAAACCTAAGCAGTACCCTAACCCTAACCCTCATCCTAAACCTAACCCTGACCAGTACCCTAACCCTAACACTATCCCGTACCGTAACCTGTACCCTAACCCTAACTCTAACCCATAACCTAACCCTAACTCTAACCCGTACCCTAACCCTAACCCTAACCCTAACCCTCAGCCATACCCTAACCCTAACCCTAACCCTAACCAGTACCCTAACCCTAACCCTAAACCTAAACCTAACCCGTACCCTCACCCCTACCCTAAGCCGTTCCCTAACCCTAACCCGTACACTAACCCTATCCCTTCACTAACCCTAACCTCTACCCGTACCCTAACCCGAACCAGTACCCTAACCATAACCCTAACCCTATCCCGTACCCTAACCCTAACCCTACCCCTTAACTTTCCCTACCCGTACCCTAACCCTAACCCTCACCCTTCTCCTAACCCGTACACTCATCCTAACCCTAACCCATACCCTAACCCTAACCCGTACCCTAACCCTAACCCTTACTCTACCCCTAACCCGTACCCTAATGTTAACCCTAACCAGTACCCGAACCCTAACCCAAACCTTAACTCTAACCCGTACCCTAACCCTAACCATAACACTAACCCTAACCCTTACCCTAACCCGTACCCTAACCGTAACCTTTATGCGTACCTAAGGCTAACCCTAACCCTTACCCTAACCCTAACCTTAACGCTAACCCGTACCCTAACCCTAACCCTAACGCGTACCGTAAACCTAACCCTAACCCTAACCCTTACCCTAACACTAACCCTATCCCTAACCCTAACCCGTACACTAACCCTAAACCTATCCCTAAACAGTATTCTAACCCTAACCCTAAAACTAACCCATACCCTCACCCGAACCCTAATGCGTACCCTTACCCTCAATGTAAACCAAACATGTACCCTAACCCTAAGCCTCACCCTAACCCTAACCCTAACCCTCACTCGTACATTCACCCTAACCCTAACCCGTTCCCTAACCATAACCCATAAACTAACCCTAACCCTTACTCTAACTCTAACCCATACCCTGACCGTAACCCTAAACCTAACCAGTAACCTAACCCTAACCCTAACCCTAAACTTAACCCGTACCCTAACGGGTACCCTAAATGTAACCCTAACCGTGCCCTAACCCTAACCCTAGCCCTAACCCGAACCCTAACCCGTAACCTAACCTTAACCCTAACCCTAACCCGTACCCTAACCTGTACCCTAACCCTAACTCTAACCCGTACCCTAGTCCTATCCCTAACCTTAACCCGTACCCTAACACTAACCATAACCCTCACCCGTACCCTAACCCTAACCCTAATCCTCACCCATAACCTAACCCTAACCATAATCCTAACCGTAACCCTAAACCTAACTAGTACCCTAAACCTAAACCTAACCCTAACTGGTACTCTAACCCGTACCCTAACCCTAACCATAACCAGTACACTCACCCTAAACCTAACCCTAAACCTAACCCGTACCCTCACCCTTACCCTAAGCCGTACCTTGACCCTAACCCGTACCCTACCCTTAACCCTTACACTAACGCTAACCAGTACCCTAAACCTAAACCTAACCCTAAGCCGTACCCAAACCCTAACCCGTAACCTAACCCTAACCCTAACCCGTACCCTAACTCTAACCTGTACCCTAACTCGTACCCTAACCCGTATCAAGCCCTAACCCTACCCCGTAACCTAATCCTAACCTTACCCTACTGTTAACCCGTACAGTCACCATAACCTTACCAGTACCCTAACGCTAACCCTAACCCGTACCCTAACCCTAACCCTAACCACTACCCTAACCCTAACCCTATCCTTAGCCCTAACCTGTACCCTAACCCTAAAGTAACCCTAACCCTAACCCGACCCTTACCCTTACCCTAACCCTAACCATAACACATACCCTAAACCTAACCCTAACCCATACATGAAACCTAAACCTAACCCTAACCCTATTGCTAACACGTAAGATAACCCTAACCCTAACACTAACCCTAACCCATACCCTAACCCGTACCCTAACCGTAATCCTAACCCGTATGCTAATGCTAACCCTAACCCTAAACCTAACCTTAACCATAACCGGTACCCTAAACCTAACCCTAACCCTAACACTAACCCCTACCCAAAAACTAACCCTAACTAGTACCATAACCCTATCCCTAACCCTAAACCGTACCCTAACCCTAACCCTAACGCGTACACTTACACTAACCCTAAACCAAACCAGTACCCTAACCCTAACCCTTACCCTAACCCTTACCGTAAACCATACCCTAACCCTAACCCTAACCCTAATCCTCACCCGAACCCTAACCCTAACCCTAACCTGTATCCTAACCCTAACACTAATCCTAACCAGAACCCTAACCCTTACCATAACTCTAACCATAACCCGTACCCTAAACCTAACCCATTCCGGTACCCTAAACCTCACCCTAAGCCTAACCCGTACCCTAACCCTAATCCTAAAACAAAACCTGTACCCTAAACCTAACCCGTAAACTGACCCTACCCTAACCATAACCCTAACCCTCACCCGTAACCTTACCTAACCCTAACCGTAACCATTCCCCAACCCTAACCCGTACGCTAACCCTAACCCGTACCCTAACACTAAACCTTACTCTAACCCTAACTCGTACCGTAAACCTAAGCCTAAACAGTACCATAACACTACCCCTAAACTTAACCCTAACCCGTACCCTAACCATAACCCTAACCCTAACCCGTAACCTTACCCTAACCCTAACCCTAAACCGCACCCTAACCTTAACCCTAACCCTTACCCTAAACGTAACCCTAACCCTAACCCTATTGCTAACCCATACACTAACCCTATCCTTAACCCTAACCCATACCCTAAACCTAACCCTAACCCTAAACCTAACTCCTACCCTAACCCTAACACTAAACCTAACCAGTACCCTAACACTAAATCTAACCCGTCCCCTAGCCTGTACCCTAATCTGTACCCTAACCCTTACCCTTAACCTAACACTAACTCTAAACCTAACTGTAACCTGTACCCTAATCCTAACCCTAATCTGAACACTAACCCATACCCTAACCCGTACCGTAACCTGTACCCTAACCCTAATCCTAACCCATACCCTAACCCGTACCCTAAACCCTACCCTAACCCGTACCCTAACCCGAACCTTAATCCATACCTTACCCTAAACCTAACACTAACCCTAACGCGTACCCTAACCCTAAACCTAACACTAACACAAACCCTAACCCGTAATCCATCCCTAAACCGTACCCTAACCCTAACCCTAACCCGTACCCTAACCCGTACCCTAACCGGTAGCCTAACACTAACCCCAACCCTAACCCTTTCCCTAACACAAACCCTAAACCCTAACCCGTACCCTAACCCTTACCCTAACCCATACCCTAAACTGAACCAAAAACCTAACCCTAAACTAACCCGTACCCTGATCCTAAACCTTACCCTGACCAACACCCTAACCGGTACCCTAACCCTAAACCTAACCCGTACCCTAAACCTGACCCTAACCCTAACCAGTACCCTAACCCCAATCTTAACCCATACCGTAACCTGTACCGTAACCCTAACCCTAACCCGTATCCTAAACCTGACCCTAACCCTAACCTGTACCAAAACCCGAACCCTAACCTTAATTGTAACCTGTAACCTAACCCTAACCCTAACCCGTACCCGTACCCTAACCCTAACCCTAACCCGTACCCTGAGCTGTACACTAAAGCTAACCCTAACCCGTACGCCAACCCGTACACTAAACCTAACCGTAAACCATACCCTAACCCGTACCCTAACCCTAACCCTAACCCGTACCCTAAACCTAACCCTAAAACTAACCCGTACCCTAACCCTAACCCTAAACCGTACCCTAACCCTAACCATAACACTAAACCTAACCCATCACCTAATGCTAACCCTAACCCTAACCCGTACCCTAACCCTAACCCATACCCTAACCTGTACCCTAACCCGTACCCTGCCCTAACCCTAACCCATAACCTAACCCTAACCCTAACCTTACTGCTAAACCGTACACTCACCCTAACCCTAACCCGTACCCTAACCCTAACCGGTGCCCTAAACCTAACCCTTTCTCTAACCCTAACCCATACCCTAAACCTAACCCTAACGAGTACACCAACCCTAACCATGAACTTAACTCTAAACCGTACCCTAAACCTAAGCCTAACCCTAACCCTAACCCAACCTGTACCCTTACCCTAACCCTAAACCAAACCAGTACTCTAGCCCTAACCCTAACCCTAAACCGTACACTAACCCTAACCCTAACCCTAACCGTAACCCTAACACTAACCCTAATCATAACCCGTACACTAACCTAACCCTCACCCTAATCCGTACCCTAACCAGTACCCTGACCCTAACCAGTACCCTAAACCTAACCTTAACCCGTACCATAAACTGTACCCTAACCCTAACATTAACCCCTAACCTAAACGTAACCCTAACCCTAACCAGTACCGTAACCCGTACCCTAAACCTAACCCTAAACCGTAACGTAGCCGTAAACCTAAACCTAACCCGTAACCTAACCCTAACCCTAAACCTAACCCTCACCCATACCTTAACCCTAACAGTAACCCTAACGAGTACCCTAACCCTAACCCTAATTCTAACCCGTACCCCAACCCGTACCCTAACCCTAACCCTAACCCTAACCCATACACTAACCCTCACCCCAACCCTAACCCGTACCCTAACCCAAACCCTAACCCTAACCCTAATGTGTACCCTAACCCTAACCCTAACCCTAAAAGGTACCATGACCCTAACCCTAACCCGTACCCGTACCCTAACCCTAACCCCGACGACAACCCTAACCCTAACCATAAACTTAAAACTAACCCGTACCCTAACCCTAAGCCTAACCCTAACCCTAACCCTAACCCATATCCTTACCCTAACCCTAACCCTAACCCATACCCAAACCCTTACCCTTACCCGTACACAAAACCTAACCCTAACCCTAACTGTATTCCTTACCCATACCCTAACGCTAACCCTAACCCTAATCCTAACCCTAACCTTAACCCTAATCGTACCCTAACCTTAATCCTAACCCTAACCCTAACCCTAACCCCTACAGTAAACCTAACCCTAACCCTAAACCTAACCTGTACCCTAAACGAAACCAGAAAGATAACCCTAACGCTCACCCTAACCCTAAACCGTACCCTAACCCTCACCCTTTACCTATCCCTTACCCTAATCCGTAACCAAATCCTAACCCTAACCCGTACCCTATCCCTAACCCTAACCCACACCCCTACCCTAACCCGTACCCTAACCCTAACTCTAACCCGTAACCTAACCCTAACCCTTACCCAAACCCATAACCTAACATTAACCCTAACCCTAAACCTAACCTGTACATTAACCCCAACCCTAACCCTAACCATTTCCCTAACCCTAACACGTACCCTTACTCTAACCTGTACCCTAACCCTAAACCTTAATCTAAAACTAACCCGCACCAAAAACCTAATACTAACCAGTACCCTAACCCTAACCCTAACCCTAACCCGTAACCTTACCCTAATCCTAACCCTATCCCGTACACTAACCCTAACCTTAACCCATACCCTAAAGGTAACACTAATCCTAATCCTATTGCTAACGCGTACACTAACCCTAACCCTAACCTTAACCGTAACCCGTTCCCTAAACCACCCTAAACCTAACCCTAACCCCTAGGCTAACCCTAACCCTAAAGCTAACCAGTACCCTAACCCTAACCCTAACCCTAAATATAACCCAAACGCTAACCCTAACCCGTACAATTACCCAAACCCTAACCCTAACCCGTACCCTACACTAATCCTAACCCGTACCCTACAACGTACACTAAACCTAACCCTAACCCGTACTCTAACCCGTACCCTAACACTAACATTAACCCTAAACCTAACCCGTACCCTAACCCTAACCCTAAACCAACCAGTACCCTACGCCTAACCCTAACTTTAACACTAACCCTAACCCGTACCCTAACCCTAACCCGTAACCTAAACCTGACCCTAACCCTAACCCTAAGCCGTACCCTAACCAGAACCCTAACCCATAATCTAAACCTAACCCTAACTCTATGCCGTACACTAAACTTAACCCGATACCTAACCCTAACCCCTACCCTACCTGAACCCTAACCCTAACCAGTACCCTAACCCTACCCTAACAGTAAACCTAATCCGTAACATTACCCTAACTGTAACCCTAACCCGTCCTCTAAACCTAACCCTAAACCGTACCCTAGCCGTACCATAGCCCTAACCCTAATCCTTACCTGTACCCTAACCCTAATCCTAACCCTAACTCGTACACTAACCCTAACCCGGACACTAAACCTAACCCTTCCTTAAACCTATCGCTAACCCGTACCCTAACCCTTACCATAAAGCTCACCCTAAAACTTACCCGTACCCTATCCCTAACCCTAACCCTAACCCTAAACCTAACCAGTACCCTAACCCTAACCATAACGCTAACCCTAACCCGTAACCTAACCCTAACCCTAACCCTACCCCGTACCCTACCCCTAAACCATACCCTAACCCTAACCCTGACCCTTACACTAAACCTAAGCCGTACCCTAACACTAACCCTAACCTTAACCCTAACCTGTACCCTAAACCTCACCCTAACACTAACACTTTCCCTAAGCCTAACCCTAATCCCTAACCCGTACCCAACCAGTACCCTAACCCGTACCCTAACCCGAACCATAACCCTAACCTTAATCCTAACCCTTACCCTAATCCTAACCCCAACACTCACCCTAACCCTAACCCGTAACCTAACCCTAACCCTACCCTAACCCTTAACCTAACCCTAAACCTAACCCACACCCTAAGCCGTACACTAACCCTAACCCTAACCCGTACACTAACCTGTACCCTAAACTTAACCCTACCCCGAAACCTAAACCTAACCCGTACCCTAACCTAACCCTAAACCAAACCAGTACCCTAACCCAAACCCTAACCCTCACCCTAAACCTAACCGTAACTAACCGTAACCCTAAGCCTAACCCTAACCTGTAACCTAACCCTCACCCTATCCCGTGCCCTTACCCTTCACCTAACCCTAACCCTAACCCTACCCTAACCCTAACCCTAAACAGTACCCTAACCCTAACCCTCACCCGTACCCCTACCCTAACCCTAACCCTAACCTTTACCCGTATCCTAAACCTAAACCTAACCCTAAACCTAACCCTAACCTGTACCCTAACCCTAACCAGTACCCTACCCCTAACCCTAATTCTAACCCGTACTCTCCCTCACCCTAATCCTAACCCTAACCTTAACCATAACCAGTACCCTAACCCTAACCCTAACCCGTACCATAAACCGTACCCTAACCCTAAACCTAACCCATTCCCTATCAAAATCCCTAACCCTAACCTGTACCCTAAACCTAACATAACCTAATCCTAGCCCTAACCCTAACCCTAAAACGTACCCTAACCCTCACACGTACCCTAACCCTAACCCTAACCCTAACCCTAACCAGTCCCCTAACCCTAACCTAACCCTAACCTGTACCCTAAACCTAACCCTAACCCTAACCCTAACCCGTACCCTAAACCTAACACTAAACCTAACACTATGCCTAACCCGTACACTAACCCTATCCCTAGCCCTAACCATAAGCCTAATCATAACCCCAACCCTAACCAGTACCCTAACCCTGCTCCGTACCCTACCCCTAAACCATACCCTAAACCTAACCTAACCCTAACCCCAACCCTAAACCGTAACCTAACCCGAACCCTTAACCAACCCTAACCCGTACCTAACCCTAACACTAACCCTAATCGTACCCTAACCCTAACCCTAACCCTAACCCCTATCCAAACCCTAACCCTAACAAAAAACTAACCCTAACCTGTACCCTAACCCTAACACTAAGCCTTACCCTAACCAGAATCATAACCCTAACTCTTACTCTAATCCTAACCCGTACCCTAACCCTAACTGAAAACCTAAACCGAACACTAACGCTAACCCTAACCCTAACCAGTACCCTAACCCTAACCCTAACCTGCATAGTAACACGTAACCTAACCCTAAAACTAACCCGTACCCTAACCCTGAATCTAACCCTAACTACTACCCGTACCCTAATCATAACCCTAACCCTAACCCTAACACTAACTTTAACCCTAACCCTAACCCGTACCCTATCCCTAAACCGTACACTAACCATAACCCTAACCCTAACCCTAACCCATACCCTTACCCTAACCCTAACCCTAAACCTAACCGGTACCCTGACGCTAACCGTAACCATACCCTAAACCTAACCCTAACCCTAACCCTATGCCTAACCTGTACCCTAACCCTAACTCCTAACCTAACCCTAACCCTAACCCGTACCCTATCCCCAAGCCGAACCCTAACCCGTACTCTAAAGCTAACCCTAAAACTAACCAGTACACTAACCCTAACCCTAACACTAACCCGTACCGTAAACCTAACCCTAACCCTAAGCCTAACTCTAACCCGTATCCTAACCCTAACCCTAACCCTGAACCTAAACCTAACCAGTCCCCTAACCCTAACCCTAATCCTACCCCGTACCCAAACCGTAACCCTAACCCTAACCAGTACCCTAACACTAACCCTAATCCTAACCCGTAACCTAACCCTCACCCTAACCCTAACCCGTACCCTAACCCTAACCCTAACCCGAACCCTATGCCTAACCCGTAACCTAACCGTAACTCTAACACTAACCCTAAATCTAACGCGTACCCTAACCCGTAACCTAAACCTATCCGTAACCCTAACCTTAAACCTAACCCTAACCCTAAACCAAACCAGTACCCTAACCCTAACCCTAACCCTAACCTTATCCCTAACCCGTACCCTAACCCTAACCCTTAACCAAATCAGGACCCTAACCCTAACCCGTACCCTAACCCGTACCCTAACCCGTACACTAACTGTAAACCTAACCCGTACCCTAACCCTAACCCTAACCCTCACCCTAAACTTAACCCTAACTCGTACCCTAACCCAAACCCTAACCGTAAAACTAACCCTACCCTAAACCTAACCCTAAACCTAAACAGTACCCTAACACTAACCCTAACCCTAACCTTTACACGTTCCTTAACCCTAACCCTAAACCATACCATTACCTAACCCTAACCCTAAACCTTACCCTTATCCTAACCCTAACCCGTACTCTAAGCCATACACTAACCCTAACCCTAACCCGTACCCTAACCCTAACCCTAAACCAAACAAATACCCTAACCCGTACCCTAACCCGTACCCTCACCCATACACTAAACTGTACCCTAACCCTATCCCTAACACTAACCAGTACCCTAACCATAACCCTAATCATAACCCATTCCCTAACGCTAATCCTAACCCTACCCATAGCCTAACCCTGAAACCTAACCCTAACCAGTACCCTAACCCTAACCCTAACCTGTACCCGTACCCTTAACCCTAACCCTAAACTTAACTCTAATGCGTCATAACCCTTACCCTAAACCTAACACTAACCCTAACCGTAACCTATACCCTAAACCTAGCCCTTACCCTAATCCTAAACAGTACCCTAACCCTAACCCTAACCCTCACTCTAATCCTAACCAGTACCCTAACTCTAACCCTAACCCTATCCCATAACCTAACCCTAACCATAACCCTAACCTTAACCCTAACCCGTACCCGTACCCTAACCCTAAACCTAACCCGAACCAGTACCCTAACGATAAACCTTACCCATACACTAACCCAAACCCTAACTCTACACCTAACCCGTACCATAACCCGCACCCCAACCCTAACACTAACCCTAACCCGTAACCTACCACATACTTTAACCCAAACCTAACTCATACCCTAAACATAATCTAACCCTAACCCATACCCTAACCCTAACCCTAACCCTAAGCCATACCCTAACACTAACCCTAAACCGATCCATAACCCATACCGTAACGCTCACCCTAACCCTATCCCGTACCCTATCCCTCAACCATACCCTAACCCTAAGCATATCCCTAACCCTCAGCTGTACCCTAACACTAACCCTAACCTTAAACCTAACCTGTATCCTAACCCTAACCCTATCCCTAATATTTTCCCTAACCCTAACCCTAAAACCTAAACCATCCCGTAACCAGTGTCCTAACACGTACCCTAAACCGTACCCTAACCCTACCACTAATCCTAACCCTTACCTAATCCTAACCCTAACACTCACCCTAACCCTAACCCGTACCCTAACCCTAACCCTAACCCACACCCCAACTCCCAACCCTTACCCATACCTTCAGCTGTACACTAACCCTAACCCTAACCCATACACTAACCCGTTCCCTATACCCTAAACCTAACCCTAAACCTAAACCGTACCCTAACTCTAACCTTAACCCTAGTCCTAACCCTACCCCTAACCCATATCCTAACACTAACACTAACACTAACACGTACCCTAACCCGTACCCTAAACCTAACCCTAACCAGTACCCTAACCTTTACCCCAACCAGTACCGTAAACCTAACCATAACCATAACCCGTACCCTAACCCTAACCCTAACCAGTACCCTAACCCTGCCCATAATCCTAAAGCGTACCCTAACCCTCAACCTAACCCTAACCCGTACCCTAACACTAACCCACACCCTAAACAGTACCCTTACCCTAACCCGTACCGTAACCCAAACCCTAACCCTAACCCTAACCCATAAACTATACCTATCGCTAACCCTAACCTGTACCCTAAACCTAACCCGTACCCTAACCCTAAACCTAACCCTAACCCTAACACTAACATGAGCCCTAACCCTAAACCCTAACCCTAACCAGTACCCTAACCCTAACCTAACCCTAACCCTAAACCGTACCGTAAACCTAACCCTAACCCTAAACCTAACCTGTACCAGTACCCAAACCCTAAACCTAAACCGTACCCTAACCCGTATCCTTACCCTAAACCTAACCCTAACCCAACCCGTACGCTCCCCTAAACCAAACCCGTAACCTAACCCTAACCTGAACCCAAAACCTAACCCGTACCCTAACCCTAACCCTAACCCTAACCCTAACCCGTTATGTAAACCTAACCCTAACCCTAAACAGTACCCTAAACCTAACCCTAACCCTAATCCTAACCATAAACCTAACCTGTATCCTAACCCTAACCATAACCCGTTACCTTACCCTAACCCTAAGCCTAACCCGTACCCTAAACCTAACCCTGACCAGTACTCTAAGCCGTACCATAACCCTAACCTAATCGTAACCCTAACCCTCACCCTAACCCTAAACCTAAACCGAACCCGAACCCTAACACTAACCCGTACCCTAGCCGTACCCTAATCCTAACCGTAAACCGTACCCTAACCCTAACCCTAACACTAAACCGTACCCTAAACCTAACCCCAACCCTTAACCTAAAACTAATCCGTAACCTAACACTAACCCTAAACCGTTCCCTAATGCTAACCCTAACCCGTACCCTAACCCTAACCCTAACCCTAACCCGTACCCTAACCCTAACCCGTACCCTAACCCGTACCCTAACCCTAACCCTAAACCGTACGCTAACCCGGACCCTACCATAAACCGTAACTTAACCCTAACCCTAACCCTAACCCTAACCCTGAACCTAATGCGTACCCTAACCGTAACCCTAACCCGCGTACCCTAGGCCTAACCTAATCCTAACACGTACACTCACCCTAACCCTAACCGAAATCCTTACCCGTACCCTAACCTAACCGTAACCCTATCCCTAAATCTAACCATTACCCTAAACCTAACCCTAAACCAATCCAGTACCCTAACCCTATCCCTAACCCTAAACCTACACCGTAACCCTAACCCTAACCCTAACCAGTAACCTAAACCTAACCCTAACCTGTACCCTAATTCTAACTCTAACCCTAACCCTAACCCTAACCCGTAACCTAACACTAACCCTAACCCGTACCCTGACCTTTACCTAACCCTAACCCTGATCATTACCCTAACCCTAACCCGTACCCTAACCCGTACCCTAACACTAACCCTAAACCTCACATTTATCCTAAACCTAGCCCTAACCCTAAACCTAACCCTAAACTGTACCCTAACCTTAATCCTATCCCTAACACTAAACCGTACCCTAAACCTAACCCTCACCTTAACCAGTATCCTAACCCTAACAGTAACCCTAAGCAGTTCCTCACACTAACCCTTAACCGTACACTAACACGTAACCTAAACCTAAACCTAAACCCTACCCTAACCCTAAACCTAACCCGTAACCTAACCATAACCCTGACGCTAACCTGTACCCTAACCCTAACCCTATCCCGTACCCTAACCCTAACCCATACCCTAACCCTAACCGTAACCCTAAGCAGTACCCTAACCCTAACACTAACCCTAACCCTAACTCGTTCTAACCCTAAACATAACCCTAACCCTAATCCTAAACCTAACCATAACCCAAACAGTAACCCGTACCCTAAACCTAAACCTAAACCTAACCCTATCCCGTACCCTACCCCTAACCCGCACCCGGCCCTAATCCTCACCCTAACCCGTACCCTAACCCTAACCCTAACCCGTACCCTAACCCTAACCCTAACCCGTACCCAAACACTAACCCTACCCTAATCTGTACCCTAACCCTAAGCCTACCCCTAATGCTAACCGGTACCCTAACCCTAACCCTAACCCGATCCCTAACCCATACCCTAACCCTAAGCCTAACCCGTACCCTTAGCCGTACACTAAACCTAACCGTAACCCAAACCCGAACCCTAAACCTAATCTTAACCCTAACCCGTACCCTAAACCTAACCCTAACGCTTACCCTAACCCTAACCCTGCCTGTTCCTTAACCCTAACACTAACCCTAACCCTAACCCATACCCTACCTTAACCCTAACCCGTAACCTTACCCTAACCCTAACCCTAACCTGTACACTAACCCTAACCCTAAACCTAAACCGTACACTAACCCTAACCAGTACCCTAACCCTAAACCAAACCCTAACCCGTACCCTAATCCGAAACCTAACCCGTACCCTAACCCTTACCCTAACCCTAACCCTAACACGTAATCTAAACCTAACCCTAACCCGTACCCTAAACCTAACCCTAACCCTCACCCTAACACCTACCCTAACCCTAACCCTAACCCGTAACCTAATACAAACCCTAACCATAACCCGAACCCTAAACCTAACCCATACCCTAACCCGTACCCAGCGCTTACCCTGACCCGTAACCGAACCCTAACCCTAACCCTAATCCTAACCCTAAACCGTACACTCACCCTAACACTAACCCGTACCCTAACCCTAACCCTTAATCTAACACTAAACCTTACCCTAACCCTAACCCTAACGTGTACCCTCACCCGTCCCCTAACATTAACCAAACACGTACCCTAACACTAACCCTAACCCTACCCCATACCCTTACCGTAACCCTAACCCTAACACTAACACTAAACCTAATCCTAACCTGTACCCTGACCCTAACCTAACCCTAACCATAACCAGTACCCTAACCTTATACCTAATCCTATCCCGTAACCTACCCTCACCCTATCCCTAAACCGTACCCTAACCGTAACCCTATACCATACCCTAACACTAACCCTAACCCTACCCAGTATCTTAACCCTAACCCTCACCCGTACCGTAACCCACACACTAACCCTAACGCATACCCTCCCTATCCTTATCCCTAACCCTAACCTGTATCCTAAACCTAACCTGTACCCTAACCCTAAACCTAACCCTAACCTTAACCCTAACACATACACTAAACCTAACCCTAACCAGTACCCGAACACTAACGTAACCCTCACCCTAACCCATACCATAACCCTAACCCTAACCCCTAATCTAAACCTAACCCTAACCCTAACCCGTACCCTAAACCTAAACCTAACCCTAACCCTAACCCCTACCCTACCCTAAACTTAACCTTAACCAGTTCCCTAACCCTACCTAACCCTTACCCTAACCCGTATCCTAACACTAACCCTAAACTGTAAACTTACCCTAACCCTAACCCTAAACCGTACCCTAACCCTAACCCTAAACCGTACCCTAAGCCGTACCATAAGCCTAAACCTAATCCTAACCCGTACCCTAATCCTAACCCTAACCCTACCCTAACCCCAATCCGTACCCTAACCCTAACCCTAAACCCTACCCTAACCCCAACCTGTACCCTAAACCTAACCCTAACACTAACTCTAACCCGTACCCTAACCGGTAACCTAACACTAACCCTAACCCTAACGTTAACCCTAACCTGTACCCTATCCCTAACCCTAACACTAACCTTAACCCGTACCCTAACCCTAACCCTAACCCTCACCCTTAACCTAACCCTAACCCTACCCTAACACTTACCCCTACCCTAACCCTAACCCATACCCTAACCCGTACCCTAACCCATACCCAGCCCTAACCCTAACCCGTAACCTATCCCTACCCCTAACCCTACTGCTAACCTGTCCACTCACCTTAATCCTAACCCGTACCCTAACCCTAACCCGTACACTAACCCTAACCCTAACCAAAACCCTAACCCTAATCTTAACCCTAACCCGTACCCTAGCCCTAACCCTAACCCTCACACGTACCCTTATCCTAACCACATCCCTCACCCGTACCCTTACCCTAACCCTAACCCGTACACTAAACCTAATCCTTACCCTAACCCTATTGCTAACCCGTACCCTAGCCCTAACCCTAACACTAAACCTAACCCGTACCCTAACCCGTACCCTAACTGTAACCCTAATCCGTAACCTCATGCTATCCTTAAACCTAACCCTAACACTAACCTTAACCCTAAACCGTACCCTACACCTAACCCTAACCCTAACCCTAAACCCTACCCTAACCCTGACCCTAACGCTAACCAGTACCCTAACACTAAACCTAACCCTAACCCTAACCCGTACCCTAATCCTAATACGAACGCGTACCCTTACCCTAACCTTAAACCAAACCAGTACCCTAACCCTAACCCTAACCCTAATCCTAACCCGTACCCTAACCCTTACACTAAACCTAACCCTAAAACTAACCCTAATCCTAACCCATACCCTAACCCTAACCCTAAACGAAAGCAGTACACTAACACTTACCCTCACCATAACCCTAAACTGTTCCCCAAACGTAACCCTAACCCTAACCCGTATCCTAACCCTAACCCTAACACTAACCCTAACCCTAACCGTACCCTAACCCTAACACTAACCCTAAACAGTACCCTAACCCTAACTCTAACCCGTACCATAACCCTAAACCTAACCCTAACCCTCACCCGTAACCTAACCCTAAACCTAACCCGAACCCTAACCCCTACCCTAAACCTAACACTAACCCTAACCTGCACCCTAACCCGTACCCAGCCCTAACCCTAACCCATAATCTATCCCTAAACCTAACCCTACTGCTAACCCGTACACTCACCCTAACCCTAACCCACACCCTAACCCTAACGTGTACACTAACCCTAACCCGTACTCTAACACTAACCCATACACTAACCTCACCCTAACCAATACCCTAACCCTAACCATAACCCTAACCCGTACCCTCGGGCTTACCCTAACCCTAACCCGTACCCTTAAACTAACCCTAACCCTAACTCGTACCCTTACCCTAACCCTAACCCTAACCCGTACACTAAACCTAACCCTAACCCTAACCCTATTGCTAACCCGTACCCTAACCCTAACCTTAACACTAAACCTAACCCATACCCTAACCCATAAACTAACCCTAACCCTAACCCGTCTCTAACCCTAACCCTAATCCTAACCCTACCCCTAACCCTAAACCTAACCCATACCCTTACCCGTACCCTTACCCTAACCAGTACGCTAATGCTAACCCTAACCGTAACCCGTAACCTAACACTAAACCTAACCCTAACCCGTATCCTAACCCTAACCCTAACCCTAAACCTAACCCTAACATGTACCCTAACGCTATGCCTAACCCTAACCCTAATCCTAACCCATAACCTAACCCTAACACTAACCCTAATCCGTACCCTAACCTTAACCCTAACCAGTACCCTACACCTAACCCTAACCTGTACCGTCAACAGTAGCACAACCCTAAACCTAAATCTAATCCTAAACCTAACCACTACACTCACCCTAAACCTAACCCGTACCCTAACACTAACCCATAACCTCACCCGTACCGTAACCCGTACCCAGCCCTAACCCTCACCCCTTCCTAACCCTAACCTTAACACTAACCTTAACCCATACACTCACCCTAACCCTAACCTGTACCCTCACTGTAACAAGTACCCTAACCCTAATCCTTAATCTAACCCTAATGCGTACACTAACCCTAACCCTAACCAGTACCCTAACCCTAACCCTAACCTTAACCCTAACCTGTACCCTAATCCTAACCCTAACCCTAAACCTAACCCTAAACCGTACCCTTACCCTAAACCTAACCCTAACCCGTACCCTACCCTTACCCTAACCCGTACACTAAACCTACCCCTAACCCTATTGGCAACCCGTACCCTAACCCTAACTCTAACACTAACCCTGACACTAACCTTAACCCTAACCCATACCCTCACCTTAACACGTACCCTAACCCTAAACCTTAATCTAACCCTAAACCGTACCCTAAACCTAACCCTAAGCAGTACTCTAACCCTAACCCTAATCTTAACCCTAATCCGTACCCTAATCCTAACCCTAACCCTAACCATAAACCATACCCTTACCCTAAACCTAACCCTAACACGTACCCTACCCTAACCCTAACCCGTACACTAAACCGACACCTAACCCGATTGCTAACCCATACCCTATCCCTAACACTAACACTAACCCTAACCCGTACCCTAACCGGTAACCTAACACTAACCCTAATCCTAACCCTAACCCTTACCCTAACCCTAACCCTAACACTAACCGTAACCATAACCCTAACCCGTACCCTAACCCACACCCTAAAACTAACCCTAACCCTAACCCTAAACGCTATCCTAACCCTAACCCGTACCTTAACCCTAACCCTAACACTATCCCTACCTATACCCTAACCGGTAACCTAACACTAACCCTAACCCGTACCCTAACCCTAAACCTATCCCCAAACCGTACCCTTACCCTAACCCTAAACTTAACTCATACACTAACCCTAACCCTAGCCCGTATACTAAACCTAACCCTAAACCTAACCCTATTGCAAATCGTACCCTAACCCTAACCCTAACCCTAACACTAACCCTAATGCGTACACTTACCCTAACCCTAAACCAAACCAGTACCCTAACCCTAACCCTAACCCGTAACCTCATCCTAACCCTAACTCTAAACCGACACCTAACACTAAGCCTAACCCGTACCTTAAACCTAACCCTAACCCGTACCCTGACCCTATCCCTAACCTGTACCCTAACCATAACCCTAAACCTAACCAGTACCCTAAACCTAACCCTAACCGTAACACGTATCCTAACCCTAACTCTAACCCGTACCCTAACCCAAACCCGTTCCCTAACCCTACCCCTAACACGTAACCTAAACCTAACCCTAACCCATACCCTAACCCGTACCCTAACACTAACCCTAACCAGTACCCTCACCCTACCCTAACCCTAACCCGTACCCTAACCCTAACGCTAACGTGTACCCTAAACCTAACCCTAACCTTAACCAGTACCTTGACCCTAGCCATAACCCTAACCCTAAACAGAACCCGTACCCTACCCTAACCCTAACCCATAACATAACCCTCACCCTATCCCTAACCCGTAACCTATCCCTACCCCTAACCCTAAACCCAAACCGTCCCCTAACCCTAACACTAACACTAACCCTTCCCCTAAACTAACCCTAACCCTAACCAGTACCCTAACACTAAACCTAACCCTAACCCGTACCCTAACCCTAAACTTAACCCGTCCTCTTACCCTAACTGTAACCCTAACCCGTATCCTAACCCTAACCCTAACCCGTACCTTAAGGCGTACACTAACCCTACCCGAACCCGTACCCTACACCGAACCCTAAAACTAACCCTAACCCAAGCCCTCAACCTAACCCGTACCCTAGCCTTAACGCTAAACCTAACCAGTCCCTAACCCTAACCCTAACCCTAACCCTAAATTGTACCATAACCCTAACCCTAACCCTAACCCGTAACCATACCCTAACCCTAACCCGTACTTTTACCCTAACCCGTACCCTAACCCGTACCCCAACCCTAACCCTAACCAGTACCCTAACACAAACCCTAACCGTAAACCTAACCCGGAGCCTCACCCTTACCTTTAGCCATACCCTAACCCTAACCTGTACCCAAACCCTAAACCTTACACCAACTCTAACCCGTACCCTAACCCTAAACCGTACACTAACCCTAACCCTTACTCGGACCCTAACCCGTACTCTAACTCTAAACATAACCAGTACCCTAACCCTAACCGTAACCTAAACCCTAACCCATACCCTCAACCTAACCCTAAGCCCAACCCGTACCCTTACCCTAACCCTAACCTTAACTCGTACACTAACCCTAACACTAACCCGTACACTAAACCTAACCCTAAACCTAACCCTATTGCTAACCCGCACACTAACCCTAACCCTAAACCTAACCCTAACGCGTACCCTTACCCTAACCCTAAACCAAACCAGTACCCTAACCCTAACCCTACCCATACCCGTACCCTAACCCTAAACCTAACTCTAATCCGTAACCTAACCCTAAGCCTAACCCGTACCTTAACCCTAACCCTAACCCGAACTCTAACCCTAACCCTAACCCGTACCCTAACCCTAATCCTAAACCTAACCGGTATCCTAACCCTAACCCTAATCCTAATCCTAACCATAAACTGTAAATTATCCCTAACCCTAACCATAACCAGTACCCTGACCCTAACCCTAACCCTAATCCTAACCCGCACCCTAACCCTAACCCTAATCCGTACCCCAACCCTATACCAAACCACTACCTTAAACCTAACCCTAAACCGTACCGTACCCCGTACCCTAACACTAACCCTAAACCGTAACCTAACCCTAACCCTAACCCATATCCTAACCCTAAACCTAACCCTAACCCTAACCCTCAACTGAACCCTAACCCTAACCCTAACCAGTTCCCTAACCCTAACCCTCACACGTACCCTAACACTAACCATAACCCTAACCCTAACCAGTATCCTAACCCTAATCCGTTCCGTAACCCCTACCCTAACCCGTAACCTAACCCTTAACCTAACCCGTACCCTGACCCGGACCCTAACCCTAACCCTAAACCTAAACCTAACTCTAAACCTAACCATAACCCGTACCCGAAACCTAACCCTAATCCGTACACTATCCCGTACCCTAACCCGTACTGTAACCCGTATCCTAACCCTAACCCTAACCCGTACACTAACCCGTACCCTAAACGGTACCCTAAACTGTACCCTAACAAAACCCTAATCCTAAGCCGTACCCTAAACCTATCCCTAACCCGTTCCCTACCCTTACCCTAACGCTACCCCTAACCATTTCTTTACCCTAACCCTAACCATAACCCTAACACTAACCCTAACCTTAACTTACCCTAAACCGAACACTAACCCAACCCTAACCCGTAACCCATCCCTAAACCGTACCCTAACCCTAACCCCAATGCTAACACTAACCCTAAGCCGCACCCTAACCCTAACCCTAACCCTAACTACCTTAACCCGTACCTAACCCTACCTACCTAACCTACCCTAACCCGTACCCTAACCTACCTAACCTAACCCTAACCTACGTACCCTACCCCTAACCCAACCCGCCCTAACCGTACCTAACCCTAACCTCCAGTACCCTAAACCTAACCTACCTAACCCAACCTAACCCTACACTAACCCTAAACCCTAACCAAACCCTACCCCTAACACTACCTTAACACTGTACCCTAACCAAACCAACCCTAACCTATAACCTAACCCTAACCCTACCCTAACCCTAACCCTAACCCTACCGAACCCAACCCTACCCTAACCCTACCCTACCCGTACCTAACCGTCCCTACCCAACCCTACCCTAACCCTAACTAACCCTAACCTTAACCTACACAACCTAACCCTAACCCAACCCCTACCCTAAACCTAACCATAACACTAACACTACCCTACCTAACCCTTACCCTAACCCAACCTAACCGTACAAGCCTAACCCAACCCTAACCGTACACTATACCCTAACCCTAACCCTAAACCTAACCCTAAACCACATAACTAAACTAACCCGTACCTAACCCTACGTAACCTAAACCTTACCCTAACCCTAACCCAACAGACACTACCTAACCCAACCCTAACTGTTCCTACCACAACCCTACCTACTAAACTAACCTACCAACCATCACCCTACCAACCAACCCTAACCCAACCTACCAACTACTAACCCAACCTACCTAACCTCTAACCTAACCCACCAACCCTAACCTAAACCAACTAACCTAACCAACAACCCTAACCTCACCCTAACATACCCTACCAACAACTACCCCTAACCAACCCTCACCCTAACCCTAGCTAACCCGTACCCTAACCTACCCAACCCTACCCTATCTTAACCCACCCTAACCCTAACCCACCCTAACCCTAACCAACTCTAACCCTAACCCGTACCCTTACCCTAACCCCAACCCTAACCATAACCCGTACCCTAAACTGTACCCTAACCTGTACACTAAACCTAACTGTAACCCTAACCCTATTGCTAACCTGTACCTTAACCCTAACCCTAACACTAACCATAACCCTTACCCTAACCTGTACCAAATCCGTAACCCTTACCCGTACCCGAACGCTAAACATAAACCTAACCCTAACCTTAACTATAACCCGTACCCTAAACCTAACTCTAAACCTAACCCTAACCTGTACCCTAAAGCTAAACCTAACCCTACCCCAAACCAGTAACCTAACCCTAACCCTAACCCTTATCTTAACCCGTACCCTAACCCTAACACTAACCCTTATCCGTACCCTAACCATAGCCCTAACCCTAACCCGTACCCTAACCCTAACCCTAACACGTACACTAAACCTAACCCTAACCCTAACTAGATTGCTAAATCGTACCCTAACCCTAACCCTAACACTAACCCTAACCCGTTATCTAACTCGTACCCTAACCCTAAACCTAACCCTAACCGTAACAGCCTACCTAACCCTAACACGTATCCTAACCTTAACCCTGACGAGAACCCTAACCCTACCCTAACCCTAACCCTAACCCGTACCCTAACACTAACCCTAACCCGTAACCTTACCCTAACCCTAACCCTACCCTAACCCTAACCCTAACCCGTACCCTAACACTAACCTAATCCATAACCTTACCCTAACCCTAACCCTAAGCCGTACCCTAACACTAACCGTAACCCGTACCCTAAGCCATAACATAACCCTAATCCTAATCCTAACCCGTACCCTATCCTAACCCTAAACCTACCCTAACCCTAACCCGTACCCTAACCCTAACCCTAACCCTAACCTGTATCCTAACCCTAACACTAAACCTAACCAGTACCGTAACCCTAACCCTAACTCTAAACCTATCTCTAAACCTAACCCGTACCCTAACCCTAACCCCTAACATAAACCCTAAGCTGTTCCCTGACCCTAACCCTAACCCATAACTTAACCCTTACCGTAACGCTAACCCTAACCCTTATCCATACCCTAATCCTAACCCTAACCCTACCCCTAACCTTACCTAACCCGTACCTTATCCTTAAACCTTACCCTAAACCTAACCCTAAACCGTACCCGAAGCCGTACACTAAGCCTAACCCTAACCCGTATCCTAACCCATGACCTAAACCTAACCCAAAACCTAAGCCTAACCCTCACCCGTACCCTAACCCGTACCCTAAACATAACCCGAACGCTAACCCTAAACCTATCCCGTACCTAACACTAACCCTGAACCAAACCAATACCCTAACCCTAAACCGTTCCCCAACCCTAACCCTAACCCTATCCCGTAACCTAACCCTAACCTAACCCGTACCCTAAATCTAACCCTAAACCTAACCCTAACCCGTACCCTAACCCTAACAGTAACCCTAACCAGTACTCTAGCCCTAACCATAACCCTAACCCTAACCCGTATCCAAACCCTAACCCAACCTAACCTATTAACCGTACCTACTAACCCTACCCTAACCTAACACCTAACCTAACCTACTAACCCAACCTAACCCTAACCTCCTAACCTAACCTAGATACCACATCCTCACCCACCTCCGACCCTAACCCTAACCCTATAACCTAACCCTAACCTCCTAACCCTAACCTACTCCAACCTCACTCCACCACCTAAACATACCCTAACACTACCTACCTAAACCTACCCTCCTACCCACTCCACCGTAACCCAACCTACCATAACCTCTACCTACTAACCAACCAACTCCCTACCCTAACCAACATACCTACAACTACCTACTAACTAACCTAACACGTACCTACTAACCACCACCTAACCAACCTCTCCTACCTACCTACCTAACTAACCTAACCTACACTACTAACACAACCCTCTAACTACCTAACCTAACTGCACAAACTAACCCTACTAACGTACTAACTAACCTAACCCTAACCTATACCTACCCTACATCCTAACCTAACCTAAACTACCACTAACCAACCCTACCTCCTAACTATAACACTAACGTACTACTAACACCCTACCTCCTACCTAACTACCTCCAACCTACTACCTAACCTAACCGATTACTACCCTAACCCTACCCTCCACCTACCTAACCACCTAACCTAACCCTACCAACCACCTACGTACCCTAATACCTACAACCCTACCCTAACCATAACATACCCTACCTAATCTGTCCTACTCTACCTAAACCAAACCACTACCTAACTAACCCTAACTAACCCTACCCATACCCTAACCCAACCTAACTAAACCACCCAACCTAACTAACCTACTAACCAACCCTACCTACCCAACCTAACAACCTAACCTACCCTAACCTAACCACCCTAACACCTAAACGTACCCTACCTAACCTAACCCGTCTAATCTACCTAACCTACCTACCCTACCCTAACCTACTACCACTACCTAACTAACCACCTACGTACAACCTAACCACCTACCTAACACCCTACCTAACCCTAACTAACCTAACTAACCTAACCTTATAACCGTACCTACCTACCCTACCTAACTAACGTCCAACCCTAACCCTAATCCTAACCTACCACCTACCAAACCACCTAAACTACCTAACCTAACTAACCTAACCCGTACCTGACCTAAACTAACCAAATCCTAACCCTACCCTAACCGTACCCTATCCAACACTACCCTACCTACCGACTAACCTAACCGTACCCTAATACCTACCCTAACCCTAACCCCTACCCAGTACCCTAACCCTAACCCTAACACGTTCCCTAACCCTAACCCTAACCATACCTTAAAGCTAACCCGTACCCGTACCCTAACCCTAACCCTAAACCTAAACCATACCCGTACCCTAACCCTAACCCCTACCCGTACCCTAACTCATACCCTTTCACTTCGCCTAACCTAATAGGCCTATCCCTAACACTAATCCTAACCCTAACCCGTAGTCTAAACCTAACCCTAACCCGTACCTAACCGTAACCCTGACTCTAACCTGTACACTAAACCTAACCCTAACCCTAAACAGTACCTTAACCCTAACCCTAACCCTAACACTATCACTAACCTGTACCCTACCACATCCCTAACCATAACCCTAAACCGTACCCTAACACTAACCCTAACCCTATCCCGTACCCTAATCGTTACATTAACACTAAACTGTAGCCTAGCCATAACCCTATCCCGTAGCCTAACCTTTACCCTAGAACTAAACCGTGCCCTAACCCTCACCCTAACCCTAAACCTAATCCGTAACCTCATACGAACCCTAACCCGTACCCTCACCCTAACCCTAAACCGTACCCTAACCCTAACCCGTACCCTAACCCGAACCGTACCGTAACCCTAAACCTAACCCTAACCCGTACCCTAACCGTAATCAGTACCCTAAACCTAACTCGTGTCCTAACTCTAACCCTAAACCAAACGCTAAACAGTACCCTAAGCCTAACCCTAACACTAACCCTAACCCATACCCTAACCCTAACCCTAACCCTAAACCCAACCCATACCCTAAACCTAACCCTAAACCGTACGCTAACCCGTACCCTACCCGAAACCGTAACTTAATCCTAACCCTAACCCTAAACCTAATCCTTACCCTAACAACTATCCTAAACCGTACCCTAACCCTAACCCTAACCCGTGCTCTAATCCTAACCCTAACGCGTAACCTTACCCTATCCCTAACCCTAAATCGTACCCTAACCCTAATCCTATCCCGAACCCTAAGCCGTACACCAACCCCTAACCCTAACCCGTACCCTAACCCATACCCTAAACCTAAGCCTAAACCTAACCCGTAACTTAAACCTAACCCTTAATGAAACCAGTACGCTAACACTTACCCTCACCCTAAACCTAAACTGTTCCCAAACCCTAACCCTAATCCTAACCCTAACCCTAACACGTACCCTAACCCTAACCCTAACACTAACCCTAACCCTAAACCTAACCCTAACCCGTACCCTGACCCTAACACTAACCCTAAACAGTATCCTAACCCTAACCCTAACCCGTACCCTAATCCTAACACTACCCTAACCCTCACCCGTAACCTAACCCTATCCCTAACCCTAACCCTAACCCCTACCCTAACCCCAACCCGTACCATAACCCTAACCCGTACCCAAACCCGTACCCAGCACTTACCTTAACCCGTAACCTATCCCTAACCCTAACCCTACTGCTAACCCGTACACTCACCCTGACCCTAACCTGTACCCTAAACCTAACCAACACACAAACCCTAACCCGTAATCTAACCCTAACCCGTACACTAACCCTAACCCTAACCAATACCCTAAGACTAACCCTAACCCTAACCCTAACCCTAAACCTAACCCCTACCCTGACCCTTACCCTAACCCAAACCATTACCCTAACCCTAACCCTAACCCTAACCCGTACCCTAAAACTAACCCTAACCCTAACCCATATCCTAACTCTAACCCTAACCCTAAACCTAACCCTAAACTCTACCCTAACCCTAGACTAACCATAACCCGTACCCTAAACCCAAACCTCACCCTAACCAGAACCCTAACCCTAACTTTAACCGCAACCCGTACCCTCACCCTAACCCTCACCCGTTCCCTAACCTGTAAACTAACCCTAACCCTAAACCATACCCTAACCCTAACCCTAACCCTAACCCGTAACCAAACCCAAACCCTAACGCTAACCCGTACCGTAAACCTAACCCTAACCTGAACACTAACCCTAACCCATACCCAGCCCTAACCCTAACACTAACCCGTACCCTAACCCTAACCCTAACACTAACCCATACTCTAACACTAACCCTAACCCTATCCCGTATCCTAACACTAACAACAACCCGTACCCTAACCCTAAAACGTACCTAACCCTAACCCTAGCCGTAACCCTAACCCGTACCCTACACTAACCCTACCCTAACCTGTCCATAACACTAACCCTAACCATAACCCTAACCCTAACCAACCCGTACCCTAACCCTAACCCTAACATGTACCCTAACCCTAACCCTATCCCGTACCCTAAGCCTTACACTGACCCTAACCCTAACCCGTACCCTAACCCGTACCCGTACCCTAACCCTAAACCTCACCCTAACCAGTACCCTAACCCTAACTTGAACACTAACCTGTACCATCATCTTAACCCTAACCCGTTCCCTAACCTGTAAACTAACCATATCCCTAAACCATACCCTAAGCCTAACCCTAACCCGTAACCAAACCCTAACCCTCACGCTAACCCGTACCCTAACCCTAACCCTATCCCGAACACTAACCCTAATCCGTACCCAGCCCTAACCCTAACACTAACCCGTACCCTAACGCTAACCCTAACACTAACCCGTACTCTAACCCTAAACCTAACCCTATCCTGTACCCTAACCCGTACCCTGACCCGTACCCTAACACTAACCCTACCCTAACCTGAACCATAACACTAACCCTAACCCTATACCTAACCCGTACCCTCACCTAACCCTAAGCCGTACTCTAACTCTAACCCGTACCCTAACCCTAACACTTACACTAACCCTAACCCCTACCTTAACCCTAACACTAACCAGTACCCTAAACCTAACCCTAACCCTAAACTGTACCCTAAACCTTACCCTAACCCTAACCCATAACATAATCCTAACACTAAAACTAACCCGTAACCTAAACCTAACCCTAACCCTTACCCGTACCCTAAACCTAACCCTAACCTGTAACCTAACACTAACCGTAACCCGTACCCTAACCCTAACCCTAACACTAACCCGTAACCTAAACCTAACCCTAAACTGTACCCTAAACCTTACCCTAACCCATACCCAGCCCTAACCCTAACCTGTACCCTGACCCTAACACTAACCCTAACCCTAACACGTACGCTAAAAAGGACCTTAATCATAACCCTAACTTGTACCATCACCCTAACCCTAACCCGTTCCCTAACCCTAACCCTAACCCTAACCTTAACCCTAACACGTACGCTAACACTAACCGTAACCCTTACACTTTCCCTAAACCGAACCCTAAACCCTAACCCGTACCCTAACCAGTACCCTAACCCGTACCCTAACCCGTACCATAACCATAACCCTAATCCTAACCCTTACCCTAAACCTAACCCAAACCCGTACCCTACCCTAACCCTAAACCTAAACCCTAACCCTACCCATACCCTAAACCTAACCCTAACCAGTCCATAACCCTATACCTAATCCTAACCTGTACCCTAAACCTAACCCTAACCCTAACCTAATCTAACCCTAACCTTCTCTACCCTAACCCGTACCCTAAACCTAACCCTAACACGTACCCTAACACTAACCTAACCCTAACCTGTACCGTAAACCGTACCCTAACCCTAACCCTAACCCTAACCCGGACCCTAACCCTAACCCTAACGCGTAACCTAACCCTAACCCTAACCAGTACCCTAACCCTAACCCTAACCCTAACCCTAACCCATAACCTAACCCTAACCCACACCCTGACCCTAACCCTTACTCTAACCCTAACCTGTACCCTAACCCTAACCCTAACACTAACCTGTAACCTATCCCTAACTCTAACCTTAACCATAACCCTAACCAGTACCGTAACCCTAACCCTAACCCGTACACTACCTGTATCCTAACCCTAACCCGTACCCTAGCCCTAACCCTTACTCCTACCCTAACCCGTACCCTAAACCTACACTAACCAGTACCCTAACCCTAACCCTATCCTTAACCATAACCCGTACCCTAAACTTAACCCAAACCCTAACCCGAACCCTAACCGTATCCTAACCCTAATCCTAACCCTAACCCGTATCCTAAACCTAACCCTAACCCTAACACTAACCCTAACATGTAGCCTAACCTTAACCCTAACCCTAACCAGTACCCTAAACCTAACCCTAACCCTAATCCTATCCCGTACCCTAACCCTAGCCCTAACCCTAACCCGTACCCTAACCCTAACCGTAACCATAACCCGTATCCTAACCTGTACCCTAACCCTAACCTTAACCCTAACCCTAACCCTAACCCCTCCCCACACCCTAACTCTAACCCTAACCCTAACCGTAACTCTAATCCTTACCCACCCTAAGCCTAATCCTAACCCTAACCCAAACCTAATTCTAACCCTAACTCTTACCCTAACCCTAACATTAACTCTAACCTTAACCCTACCCTAACCCTAATCCTAACACAAACCAATACCCTAACCCTAACCCTAACCAGTACCCTAACTCTAAACCTAACCCTAATGCGTACCCTACACCTAATCTTAACCCTAACCAGAAACCCTTACCCTAACCCTAAACCTAACCCGTACCCGTACCCTAACCCTAAACCTTACCCGTACCCTAACCCAAACCCTAACTCTATGCCTAACCCGTACCATAACCCGTACCCTAATCCTAATACTAACCCTAACACTAAGCCATACCCTAACCCTAACCCTAAACCATACCCTAACACTTACCGTAAAGCTAACCCTAACCCTTACCCTTACCCAACCCTAACCCTAACCCAAATCCTAACCCGTAACCACACCCTAACTCTAACCCTAACCCTAACCCTAATTCTAACCCGAAACCTACCCTTACCCTAATCCTAACCTTAACCCTAACACTAACCCATAGATAAACCTAACCCTTACCCTAGCCCTAAACCTAACCCATACCCTAACCCTAATCCTAGCCCAAACCAGTACCCTAACCCTAACCCTAACTCATACCCAAACCCGTACCCTAAACCTAACCCTTACTCTAACCCTAACCCGTAACCTAACCCTAACCCTAAGCGGTACCCTAACCCTAACCCTAACCCGTACCCAAACCCAAACCCTAACCCTAAACCATAAATTTACACTAACCCTAACCCTAACCCATAACCTTACCCTAACCCTAACCCTAAACCGTACCCTAAACCTAACCCTAACCTTAACACTAACCCTATTGCTAACTGTACCCTAACCCTAACCCTAACACTAACCATAACCCATACCCTTACCCGTACCCTAACCGTAACCCTTACCCGTACCCTAACCCTAACACTAATCCTAACCTTAACCCTAACCGAAATGTAAACCTAACAGTAACCCTAAACCTAACCCTAACCCTTACCGTAATGCTAAACCTAACCCTTACCCGTACCCTAACCCTAACCCTAAAAGTAACACTAACCTGTACCCTATCCCTAAACCGTTCCCTACCCCTTACCCTATCCCTAAACCTAAGCCGTACCATAACCCTAACCCTAAAGTTAACGCTAACCCTTACCCTAACCCTAACCCTAAATGTAACATTTTCCCTAACCCTAACACTAAACTCTAACTAGTACCCTAACCAGTACCCTAACCTGTACCCTAACCCGTACCATAAACCTAACCCTAATCCTAACCCTTACCCTAATCCAAACCCTAACACTCACCCTAACCCTACCCCTAACCCGTATCCTAACCCTAAACCTAACCCTAAACCTAACCCTAACGTTTCCCCTAACCCTAACCCTAACCCTAACCCTAACCATAAACCTAACCGTCCCCAAACCCTCACCCTAACCCTAACCCGTACCCTAACCCTAACCCTATCCTGAACCAGTACCCTAACCCTAACTCTAACCCGTACCGTAACCCGTACCCTAACCCCAACCCTAACCCGTACCCAATCCCTATCGCTAACCCTAACCTGCACCCTAAACCTAACCCGTACCCAAACCCTAAACCTAACCCTCACCCTAACCCTAACACATACCCAAACCCTATCCCTAACCCTATCCAGTACCCTAACCCTAACCTAACACTAAACCTAAACCGTACCCTAAACCTAAACCCAACCCTAACCCTGACCCGAACAGTACCCTAACCATAACCCTAAACCGTACCCTAACCCTCACCCTATCCCGTACCCTAAGCCGTAACATAACCCTCACCCTAATCGTAACCCGAACCCTAATCGTAACCCTACCCTCACCCTAACCCTAACCCGTACCCTAACTATAACCCTAAACCTAACCTGATTTCTAACCCTAACAATAACCCTAACCTGTATCCTAACCCTAACCCGAACTCTAAACCTAACCCTAACCCTACCCTAACTCTAAACCGTACCCTAACACTAACCCTAACCCTAAGCCGTACCCTAACTCTAACCCTAACCAATAACATAACCCTTACCATAACGCTAACCCTAACTCTAACCCTAACCTGTAGCCGTACACTAATCCTAACCCTAACCCTAACCCGTACCCTAACCCGTACTCTATCCCTAAACCGTACACTAAACCTAACCCTTACCCTAACCCGTACCTTAACCCTAACCCTAACCCTAATCTTAACCCTAACCTTAACACTTTCCCTAACGCTAACCCTAAACCATAACCCATACCCTAACCAGAACCCTAACCCGTACCCTAACCTGTACCATAACCTAAACTTAATCCTAACCAGTAGCCTAATCCTAACCCTAACCCTCACCCTAAACCTAACCCGTACCATAACCCTAACCCTAACCTGTATCTTAACACTAACACTAATCCTAACCAATTCCCTAATCCTAACCCTAACTCTAACCCTCACCCGTACCCTAAACCTAACCCTAACCGGTACCCTAATCCTAACTGAAAGCCTACCCCGTACCCTAACTCTAACCCTAGCCTGTAACCTAAACCTAACCTTAACCCTAACCCGTACGGCAACTCTGACCGTAACCCTAAACCTGACCCATTCCCTAACACTAACGCTGACCCTAACCAGTACTCTAAACCTAACAATAACCCTAACCCTAACCAATACCCTATCCCTATACCTAACCCTTACTGTACCCTTAACCTAACCCGTACCCTAACCTTATACCTAACCCTAACCATAACCCTAACCCTAACACTAACCCTAACACGTACCCTAAACCTAACCCTAACCCTAAACATTTCCCTAACCCTAACCAAACCGTAACCCTAACCCGTACCCTTATCCTAACCCTAACACTAACCCTAACCCGTACCAGTACCCTAACCCTAACACTAAACCTTAACCTAACCCTAACACTAATCCGTACCCTAACCCTAAACCTTACACTATGCCTAACCCGTACCCTAACCCAAACCATAACCCTAACCCTAACCCGTACCCTAAAACGCATCATAATCCATAACCTAACCCATATCCTAACCCTAACCCTAACCCTAACCCTAAACCGTGCCCTACCCTATTCCTATCCCGTAACCTATCCTAAACCCTAACCCTAAACCTAACCGGTACCCTAACCCTAACCCGAACCTGTGAACTAACCCTAACCCTAAACCTAACCAGTACCCTAAACCTAACCCCAACGCTTACCGTAACCCGTACCCTAACCCTAACCCTAACCAGTACCCTAACCCTAACCCTAACCCATACACTTACCCTACCCTAACCCTACCCGTACCCTATCCCTAAACCTAACCCGTTCCCTAGCCGTACACTAAACCTAACCATAACCGGTACCCTAACCCGTATCCTAACCCTAAACCTAACCCTAAGCAGTTCCCTAACCCTAACCCTAATCCTAGTCATAACCAGTACACTAACCCTAACCCTAACCCTAACCCATACCCTAACCCTAACACTACCCGTACCGTAACCCGTGCCCTTACCCTAACCCTACCTGTAACCGAACCTTAAACCTAATCCTAACCCTTACCCTAAACCTAACCCTAACACTAAACCTAACCCGTACCCTAACCCTAACCCTGCTTCTAACCAGTACCCTAAACCTAACCCTAACCCATACCCTAACCCGTACCCTAAATCTAACCCCAACCCATACCCTAACCCTAACCATAACAATAAACCTACCAGTACACTCACCCTAACCCTATGCCGTCCGATAACCCTAACCCATACCCTAACACTAACCCTTACACTAATCCTAACCCGTACCCTTAGCCTAACCCTAACCAGTACCTTAACCCTAGCCTAACCCGTACCGTAACGCTAACCCTAACCCTAACCCGTAACCTAACCCTAAGCCGTACCCTAACCCGTACCCTAACCCTTACCCTAAACCTAACCCTAATCCGTTCCCGTACCCTAACCCGTACCCTAACCCTAACCCTAACACTAAACCTAACCCTAATCCTAACCCTATTGCTAACAAGTACCCTAACCCGAACTCTAAAACTAATCCTAACCCGTACCCTACCCGTACCCTAACCGTAACCCTACCCTGTACACTTACGCTAAACCTAACCCTAACACTAAACCTAACCTTAACCCTAACCCGTACCCTAAACCTAAACCTAATCCTCACCGTAACCCCTCCCCTAACCCTAACCCTAACCAGTACCCTAACCTAACCCTAACCCTAACCCGTGATCTAACCCTAACCCTAATGCGTACCCTTACACGAACCCTGACCCTAATCCGTACCCGAACCCTAACCCTATCCCGTACCCTAAGCTGTACACTAACCTTAAAACTTACCCGTACCCTAACCCTAACCCTAACCCGTACACTAAACCTAACCGTACCCTAACCCTAACCCTAAACGAAACCAGTACACTAACACTTACGCTAACCCTAACCCTTAACCGTACCCTACCCTAACCCTAATCCGTACCCTACACTTAACCCTAACCCTAAGCCTAACACTAACACTAACCCATACACTAACCCCAACACTAAAGCTAAACAGTACCCAACGCCTAACCCTAACCCCAACCCATACCCTAACCTTGAACCTAAACCGAACCCGAACCCGAAACCTAACCCTAATACGTAACTTAACCCTAACGCTAACCCTAACACTAATCAGTCCCCTAACACGTACAGTAGCCCATACCCTAACCCTAACCCTAACCCGTACCATTACCCTAACCCTAACGCTAACCCGTACCGAAACCCTAACCCTAAACCTAACCCTAAACCTAACCCTAACCTGTACCCTAACCCTAACCCTAACTCTAACCCTAACCAGTACCCTAACCCTAAACCTAACCCTAACCCAAACTCTAAAACCACCCTATCCTAACCCGTACCCTAACCCTAACCCTCAACCTAACCAGTACCCTAACCCTAACCTTAACCCTAAACCTAACCTGTAACCTAACCCTAACCCTAAACCGACCCTAACCCTAACCCTAACCCGTAACCTAACCCTAACCCTAACGCTAACCGGTACCGTAACCCTAACCCTAAACTTAACCCTAAACCGTAACCCTTACCCTACACCTAACCCTAAACAGTACCCTAACCCTAACACTAACACTAACCCTAACTCGTCCTCTGACCCTAAACCTAACCCTCACCCTAAACCTGAACCTAACCATAACCCGAACACTAACCCGTACCCTAACCCTAACCCTAACCCTAACCTTAACCCTAACCCGTATCCTAAACCTAACCCTAACCCTAACCCTAACTCCTACCCTAACACTAACCCTAACCAGTACCCTAACACTAACCCTAACCCTAACCCAAACCCGCACCCTAACACTAAACCTAATGCGTACCCTTATCCTCACCCTAAAACAAACCAGTACCTAACCCTAACCCTACACTAACCCTTACCCTAACCCTTACCCTAAGCCTAACAAGAACCCTAACCCTAACCTAACCCTAACCCTTACCCTCACCTAACCCTAAACCTAACCCGTATTCTAACCCTAACCCTAACCCTAAACTTAACCCTAGTCTGTATCCTAACCCTAACCCTACCCCAAACCAGTACCCTAACCCTAACCCTAACCCTAACCCTAATCCGTACCCTAACCCTAACCCTAACCCTAACCACAACCCTAAACCTGACCCTAACTCGTACCATAACCCATACCCTAACACTAACCACAACCGTTAACCTAATCCTAACCCTAACACAGACCCTAAAGCTAAACCTAACCCGTACCCTAAACCTAACCTTAACCCTAACCCAAACCCTAACCATAACGCTAACCCTAAACCTCACCCGTACCCTAACCCTAACCCTAACCCTAACCAGTACCCTAAACCTAATACTAACCCGTTCCCTAACCCGTGTCCTAACCCTAAACCTAACCCGTACCCTAACCCTAAACCTAACCCTAAACCTAACCCGTAACCTCACCCTTACCCTATGCCGTACCCTAACCATAACCCGTACCCTAACACTAAACTTTACAGTAACCCTAACCCGTACCCTAACCCTAACCCTAAACCTAACCCTAACCCATACCCTAACCATAACAATAAACCAAACCCGTAACCTAACCCTAACCCGTACCCTAACCCGTATCCTAACACATACCCAGCCCTAATCCTAACCCATAATCTAAACCTAATCCTACCCTACCCCTAACCCGTACACTAAAGCTAACCCTAAACCCTAACCCTAACCCCTACCCTATCCTAACACTAACCCTAACCAGTACCCTAACCCTAACCAGTACCCTAACCCTACCCAATACCCTAACACTAACCCTAACCCATAGACTTACCCTAACCCTAACCCAAATCCGTATCCTAACCCTAACCCGTACCCTTACCCTAAGCCGTACCATAACCCTAACCCTAATCCTGACCCGTACACTAATCCTAACCCAATCCCTACCCTAACCTTAAACCTTATCCTAACCCTAACCCTAAACCTAACCTGTATCCAAACCCTAACACTAACCCTAACCAGTACCCTAAAACTAACCCTAACTCTAAACCTAACCTGTACCCTAACCCTAACCCTAACCGGTACTCTAACCCTAACACTAACCCTCAGCCGTACCCATACCCTAACCCTAACCCATAACCTAAACTTTACCGTAATGCTAACCCTAACCCTTACTCGTACCCTAACCCTAACTCTAACACTAACCCGTACCCGTACCCTAATCCTACCCCTAACCTTAACCCTAACCTTAAACCTAACCCTAACCCATACCCTATCCCTAAACCGTACCCTAAACCTAATACTAAACCAGACCCTAAGCCGTACACTAAACCTAATCCTAACTCGTACCCTAACCCGTACCCTAAACCTAACCCTAAAACTAACACTACACCTAACCCGTACCTAACCCTAACCCTAAACCAAACCAGTACCCTAACCCTAAACCTAATCCTAGCCCTAAACTGTACCATAACCCTAACCCAAACCCTAACCCGTAACCTAACCCTAACCCTAACCCCTACCCTAACCCTAATCCGTAACCTATCCCTAACCCTAACCCTAACCAGTCCCCTAACCCTAACCCTAACCCGTACCCTAACCCTAACCCTAACCCTAATGCATATCCTAACCCTAACACTAACCCTAAACCTAAACCTAACCTGTACCCTAACACTAACCCTAACCCTAACCCCAAACCTAACCCTAACCAGTACCCTATCCTTAACCCTAACCCTAACCCGGACCCTTACCCTAAGACTAACCCTAACCCTCACCCGTACCCTAACCCTAACCCTCACCCTAAACCAGTACCCTAACCCAAACCCTAACCCTAAACCGTACCCTAACCTGTACCCTAAACCTAACACGTAACCTAACCCTAACCTTTATTGTAACCGTAACTCGTACCCTATCCCTTACCCTAAACCGTAACCTTCCCCTAACACTAACCTTATCCAGTACCGTAACCCGTACCCTAACTGTAACCCTAATCCGTAACCTAAACTTAACCCTAACACTTAAACGTACCCTAACCCTAACCCTAACCCTCACCCGTACCCTATCCCTAACCCTATCCCTAACCAGTACCCTAACCCTAACCCTAACCCTAACCCGTACCCTATCCCGTTCCCTGACCCGTACCCTAACCCAAACCATAACCAGGACCCTAACCCTAACCCTAAACCTTACATGACCCTAACCTGTACCCTAAACCTAACGCTAATCAGTTCCCTAACCATAACCCTAAACCTAACCCGTACCCTAAATCTAACCCTAACCCGTAACTTAACCAAACCCATACCCTAACGCGTACCCTAACCCTAACCCATACCCTAACGCTACCCCTAACCCTTACAATCACCCTAACCCTAACCCGTACACTCACCCTCAACCTAACCAGTTCCCTAACCCTAACCTGTGCCTTAACCCTTTCTCTAACCCTAACCCTTACCCTAACCCTAACCCTACCCAGTACTCTAATCCTAAACCTAACCTTAAACTTAACCAGTACCCTTACCCTAACCCTAACCCTAACACGTGCCATAACCTTAACACTAACCTGTACACTAAACCTAATCCTAGACGAAACCCTATTGCTAACCCATACCCTAACCCTAACACGAACCCTAACCCTAACCCGTACCATAACCCTAACTCTAACCCGTACCCTAAACCTAAACTTAACCCGTGCACTAAACCTAACCCTAAACTGGAGAGGAAGGGCAAGATGGCGGTAGAGTAGGGTCTCCAAGTCACCTGTTCTCAACAAATTACCTAGAAAACCATCCAATCATCCTGAAAATCTACGAATTCGGCCTGAGATTTAAAGAGAGACCAGCTGGAACGCTACAGTGAGAAGAGTTCGCGCTTCTATCAAGGTAGGAAGACGGGAAAAAAGAATAAAGACACAAAAGGCGTCCAAGGGGGAGGGGCCCCGCGAGGAGCTGGCTGAGGCCCGGGACGAGTGTCCCCAGGACAGGAGAGCCCCGTCCCGGAGGAGCAGGAGCTGCACCAACCTTCCCCGCGGAAAGGCCTCCCGGGGAATTGGAGCAGGACCCCAGAAAGGCGGGGATGCCCTCGGGCTCCCAGGGACAGTAACAGAGGAACTGCGCCCCGGAGAGTGCGCCGAGCTCCCTAAGGGCTGCAGCACTCGGCGGGACCCGGAGCAGCTCGGGGGGGCTCGGGCGGCGGCTCCGCGGAGGGGGCTGCGGGGCTCCGGGAACAGCTCGGAGGGGCTCGGGCGGCGGCTCCGCGGAGGGGGCTGCGCGGCTCCGGGAACAGCTCGGCGGCAGCGGCTCGGGCGGAGGAAGAAGCTCCGCGCGGAGGGGGCGGCGCGGCTCTGGGAACAGCTCGGAGGGGCTCAGGCGGCAGCTCCGCGGAGGGGGCTGCGGGGCGGGAGCGCAAATCCAACAGCACAGGCCCCGGAGCACAGGGCGCCGGGACACAGCCCAGGATCCGGCCTCCCCCAGGGACAGGCAGAGGCCGGGAGGACCCAGGACAGCAATGACGCTCCTGCCTGGAACTGAGCAGATCAGCGGCCCCGCCCAGGAGCCCCCAGGCCCTGCAGACGGAGAGCCCCAGAGCTACTGCGGGGGCTGACTCCAGGGTCCCAGAGCTGCCCCCGCCACTGTGGCTTCCTCCTGGGGCCTCACGGGGTGAACACCCCCCACTGAGCCCTGCACCAGGCAGGGGCAGAGCAGCTCCCCCAAGTGCTAACACCTGAGAATCAGCACAGCAGGCCCCTCCCCCAGAAGACCAGCGACTCGGACCAGTTCCAAGGGAAGTCAAGGGACTTAAAGTATACAGAATCAGAAGATACTCCCCCGTGTTTTTTGTTTTTATTTTTGTTTTTTTTTGTTTGTTTGTTTGTTTTTGTTTTTGTTTTTGTTTTGTTTTATGCTTTTTTTTTCTTTCTTTCTTCTTGATTTCTGATTGCTTCCCCTAGCCCTCACCCTAACCCTAAACCTAAATTAACCATAACCCGTACCCTAACGTAATCCTAACCCTAACCCTAAACCCTACTCTAACCCTAAACCTAACCCTTACCAGTACCCTAACCCTAACAGTAACCCGAACCCTAACCCTAACCCTAAACCGTACCCTAAACCTAACCCTAACCCGCAACCTAACCCTAACCCTACCCCGTACCCTAACCCGTACCCTAACCCTAACCCTAAACCATTCCCTAACCCTAATCCTAACCCTAACCAGTACCATAACCCTAAACCTAATCCTAACCCGTAACCTAACCCTAACCCTAACCCTACCCTAACCCGTATCCTAACCCTAACCCTAACCCTAAACCTAACCCTAACCTGAATCCTAACCCTAACCCTACCCCTAACCAGTACCCTACCCTAACCCTAACCATAACCCTAACCCGTAACCTAACCCTGACCCTAACCCGTACCTGTACCCTAACCCTAACCTGTACCCTAACCTGTACCCTAACCCGTACCCTAACCCGTACCCAGCCCTAAACCTAACCCATAACCGAACACTAACCCTAACCCTAACCCTAACGCGTACACTCACCCTAACCCTAACCCGTACCCTAACCCTAATCCGTCCCCTAACACTAACCCTTACTCTAACCCTAAACTGTACCCTAAACCTAACCCTAACCAGTACCCTAATCCTAACCCAACCTTAACCCTAACCCGTACCTTAACCCTAACCCGTACCCTAACACTAACCCTAACCCTAACCCGTACCCTAACCCTAACCCGTACCCTAAACCTAACCCTAACACTTACCCTATGTCTAACCCGTACCCTAACCCTAACTCTACCACTAAACCTAACCCTAACCCATACCCTAACCGTTAACCTAAACCTATCCATAACGCGAACCTTAAACCTAACCCATACACTAACCCTAAACCTAAACCAAACCAGGACCCTAACACTAACCCTAATCCTAACCCTAAACCATAACCTAACCCTAAACCTTACCCTAAACCTAACCCTAACGCTAACCCATACCGTAACCCTAAACCTAATGCTAACCAGTACCCAAACCCTAAACCTAAGCCTAACCCGTACCCTAACTCTAACCCTAACCCTAACCCGTATTCAAACCCTAACCCTAACCGTAAACCTAAACCTAACCCTAACCTGTACCCTAACCCTAACCAGGATCCTAACCCTAAACCTAACCCTAATCCTAACCCGTACCCTAACCCAAATCCTAACCCTAATCCGTAACCTATCCCTTACTAAACCCTAACCAGCACCCTAACCCTAACCCGTACCCTAACCCTAACCATAAACCGACCCTAATCCGTACCCTAACCCGAACCCGAACCCATTCCCTAACCCGTCTCTCAACCTTAACCTAACCCATATGCTAACCCGTACCCTAACCCTAAACCTAACCATAACCCGTATTCTAACCCGTACCCTAACCCTAACACTTAACCTAACACTTACCCGTGCCCACACCCTCACTCTAACCCTAACCCTAACCATAACTCTGATACTAACCCTACCCTAAACCTAATCCTAACCCTAACCCTAGCCCTAACCATAACCCTAACATTAACTCTAACCCTAACCCTTCCCTAACCCTAATCCTAATCTTAACCCTAACACTAACCCATACCATAAACCTAACCCTAACCCTAAACCTATACCTAACCCGTACCCTAACCCTAACCCTAACCCAAACCAGTACCCTAACCCTAACCCTCAACAGTACCCTAACTCTAACCCTAACCCTAACCCGTACCCTAATCATAACCGAAACCCTAACCTTAACCCTAACCCGTATACTTACCCTAACCCTAAACCTAACCCGTACCCGTACCCTAACCCTAAACCTTACCCGTACCGAAAACCTAACCCTAATCCTAAACCTAACCCGTACCCTAACCCTAACTCTACCACTAACCCTAACCCTAACCCGTACCCTAACCCTTAACCTAAACCTATCCGTAACCCTAATGTTAAACCTAACCCGTACACTAACCCTAACCCTAATCCAAACCAGTAACTTAAACCTAACCCTTATCCTAACCCTAAACCTTAACCTAACCATAACCCGTACCCTTAACCTAAACCTAACGCCTACCCATACCGTAAACCTAAACTTAACCCTACCCAGTACCCTAACCCTAAACCTAAGCCTAACCCGTACCCTAACCCTAACCCTAAACCTAACCTGTATCGAAACCCTAACCCTAACCCTAAACCTATACCTTACCCTAACCTGTACCCTAACACTAATCCTAACAATAACCCTGCCCAGGACCTTAACCCGAACCCGGACCCTAATCCTAACCCGTAACCTAACCCTAACCCTATGCCTAATCCGTAACCTATCCCTAAACCTAACCCTAACCAGTACCTTTACCCTAACCCTAAACCGTACCATAACCCGTACCCTAACCCTAACCCTGACCTGTCCCTAATCTGTACCCTAACTGGAACCCTAACCCCTTCCCTAACCTGTACCTTCAACCTAACCCTAACCCATACCCTAACCCGTACCCTAAACCTAAACCTAACCAAACCCGTATCCTAACCCGTATCCTGACCCTAACCCTAACATTAACACTTGCCCACACCCTAACTCTAACACTAACCATAAACCTAACTCTAACACTAACCCTACCCTGCCCGAATCCTAACCTTAACCCTAACACTAACCCATACCATAAACCTAACCCTAACACTAACTCTAAACCTAACCCGTCCGTAACCCTAATCCTAACCCAAACCAGTACCCTAACTCTAACCCTAACCAGTACCCTAACACTAAACCTAACCCTAAACCATAACCTAACCATAACCATAACACTAACCTTAACCTTAACCTGTACCCTAACCCTAAACCTAAACCGTACCAATACCCTAACCCTTAACCTTACCCGTACCCTAACACAAACCCTAACCCTACGCCTATCCCGTACCATAACCCGAACCCTAACCCTAAAACTAACATTAACCCAACCCTACCACATAACTTAACCCTAAACCTAACCGGTACCCTAAACCTAATCTAACCCTAACCCGTACCCTAACCCTAACCCTAACCCTAACCCGAACCCTATGCCATACCCTAACCCTAACTCTAACCATAACGCTAACCCTTACCCTTACCCGTACCCTAACCCTAACCCTAACCCTGACCTTAACCCTAACCCGCACCCTATCGCTAAATCGTACCCTAACCCTATCCCTAACCTAAGCCGTACCCTGACCCTAACCCTACAATTAACCCTAACCTGTACACTAACCCTAACACTTACCCTATCCCTAACCCTAACCTGTACCCTAACCCGTACCCTAAACCTAACCCTAATGCTAACCCCTACCCTAACCCTAACCCTAACCAGTACCCAAACCCTATCCCGTACCCTAACCCTAAATCTAACCCGTACCCTTACGCTAACCATCACCAACACATGTACCCTAACCCTAAGCCTAAACCGTACCCTAAGCCGTACACTAACCCTAAACCTAAGCCGTGCCCTAACCCATACCCTAAACCTAACCCTAAACCTAACCCTAAACCTAACCCGTAACCAAACCCTAACCCTAAACCAAACCAGTACCCTGACCCTAACCATAACCATAACCCGTATTCTAACCCGTACCCTAACCCTAACCCTAACCCTAACCCATTCTCACACCCTAACCCTAATCCTAACCCTAACTCTAACCCTAACCCTACCCTAACCCTAATCCTAACCTTAACCCTAACACTAACCCATACCATAAACCTAACCTTAACCCTAAACCAAAACCTAACCCGTACCCTGACCCTAATCCTAACCCAAACCAGTACCCTAACCCTAACCCTAAACAGTACACTAACTCTAACCCTAACCCTAAACCGTACCCTAACCCTAACAGAAACCCTAAACGTAACCCTGACCGGTACACTTACGCTAACCCTAAACCTAACCTGTACCCGTTCCCTAACCCTAAACCTTACCCGTACCCTAACCCAAACCCTAAACCTACACCTAACCCGTACCATATCCCGTACCCTAACCCTAACCTTAACCCTAACCCTTACCCTTACCCTAAACCTAACCCGTACCCGCACCCTAACCCTAAAGCTTAACCGTACCCTCACCCAAACCCTAACCCTACGCCTAACCCGTACCATAACCCGTACCCTAACCCTAACACTAACCATAACCCGTCACCTACCACATACCTTAACCCTAAACCTAAACTGTTCACTAAACCTAATCTAACCCTAAACCATTCCCTAACCCTAACCCTAAGCCATACCCTAACCCTATTCCTAACCTGTAACCTAACCCTTGCCGAAACGCTAACCCTTACCCTTACCCCTACCCTAATCCTAACCCTAATCCAAACCATAACCTGTAACCACAACCTAACTCTAACCCTAACCCTAACCCTAACCCTAATCCTAACCTTAACACTAACACTAACCCATACATAAAACTAAACCTAACCCTAACCCTAAACCTAACCCGTACCCTAAACCTAATCCTAACCCAAACCAGTGCCCTAACCCTAACCCTAACCCGTACCCTAACCCGTACTCTAACCCTAACCCGTACCCTACCCCTAACCCTTACTCTAACCCTAACCCGTCCCTAAACCTAAACCAAAACGTTACCCTAACCCTAACCCTAACCTTAACCCTAACCCGTACCCTAACCCTAACCCTAACCCTAACCCGTAACCTTACCCTAACCCTAACCCTAACCCTAAACTAACCAACACTAACCCATAACCTAACACTAACCCCTGACCCTCACAAGTACCCTAACCCTAAACCTAACCCGTTCCCTAAACCTAACCCTAAACCGTATCCTTACCAAAACCTTAACCCTAACTCGTACCCTACCCAAACCCTAACCCATACCCTAAGCCGTACGCTAACCCTAAACCTACCCAACCCTAACCCGTACCCAAACCTAACCTAATCCTAACACGAAACCTAACCCGTAACCTGACCCTAAACCTAAACCAAACCAGTACCCTAACCCTAACTCTAACCCTAACCCGAAACCGTACCCTAACCCTAACCTTATCCCGTACCCTAAACTTAACCACTAACCCTAACCATATGCCTAACCTGTACCCTAACCCTAACGCTTACCCAGCCTAACCATACCCGTAACCTAACCCTAATCCTAACCCCACAGTTTACCGTACACTCACCTAAATCTAACCGTACCCTAAACCTAACCCGTATCCTAAGTCTAAAACTAACCACTACCCTAACCCTAACCTAACCCTAACCCTAACCAGTACCCTAAACCTAACCTTAACCTGTACATTTCCGTACCCTAACCTAATCCTAACCCTAACCTAACCCGTATCCGAATCTAACCCTCACCCGTAGACCAAACCCTAACCCTAACCAAAACAGTCCCCTAACCTAACCCTAACTCTATACCTAACCCGTACCCTAAACCTAACCTAAGCCTTACCCTAACCCTAAACCGTACTCTAACCCTACCCTTTTACAAACCCTAACATGTACCCTAACCATATCCTAACCAGTACCCTAACACTAACCTAACCGTACCCTTACCCTAACTCGTACCCTAACCCATACCTAAACCTAACCTTCAACCATACCCTAAGCCGTACACTACCACTTAACCTAAACCGTACCTAACCCTAACCCTAACCCTAACCACTAGCCCTAACCCCTAACCCTAACCCTCACCCTAACCCTAACCCTAACCACTAACCCTAACCCTAACAGTAACCCTAACCCTAACCCTAACCCTAACCCTAACCCTAACCTACCCTAACCCTAACCCTAACCCTAACCCTAACTCTCACACTAACCGTAACCCTAAGCCGTACCCTAACCTGTAACCTAAACCTAACACTAACCCTAACCCTAAACCATCCCGTACCCTAACCGTAACCCAAAATCCATCCATACCCTAGACCCTAACCCTAATCCTAAGCCTAAACCGTACGCTAACCCTAACCCCGTACCCTAACCCTAACGCTACCCATACCCTAACCCTAAACCTAATCCTTACCAGTACCCTCTAACCTAACCCTAACCCAGATCCTAACCCTAACCCTAACCCTAACCTGTACCCTAAGCCGTACACTAACCCTAACCTTAAACCTAACCCTAACCAGTAACCCTAACACTAACATTAACCCTAATCCTAACCCCTAGCCTAACTCAAACCCTAAACGTAATCTGTACCCTAAACCTAACCCTAACCGTAAGCTAAAACTAACCATACCCTAACCCTAACCCTAACCCTCACCCGTAACCTAACCCTAACCCTAACCAATACCCTCACCTAACACTAACTCTAACCCTAAACCGAACCCTAACCGTAAACCTAACCAGTACTCTAACCCTAACCCTAACCCTAACCCGTCCACTTACTCTAAACCTCACCCTAACGCGTATCCGAATCCTAAACCAAACCCTAACCCTAACCTAACCCTAACCAGTACCCTAACTCTAACCCTAACACTATCTCTAAACCTAACCCTAACCCTAACCCGTAACCGAACCATAACCCTAACCAGTACGCTAACCCTAACCCTAACACTAAACCTAACCCTAACCCTAACCTTAAGCCTCAACCTAACCAGTAGCCTAACCTATCCTAACCCTAACTCATCCCCTATTCCTAACCCTAACTCTAACGCATATTCTAAACCTAACCCTAACCCTAAACTTAACCCTAAACTTTACCGTAACCCTAACCTTAACACTAAACCTAACCATACCCTAACCTTAACCCTAACACTAACCAGTACCCTAACACTAAGTCTAACCCTAACCCGTCACGTAACCCTCAACCTAACACGTACCCTAACCCTAACCCTCAACCTAACCTTAACCTGTACCCTAACCCTAACGCTAATCCTAACCCTTACCAGTACCCTAAACCTAACCCTATCCCTAATCCTAACCCTAATCCGAACCCTAACCCTAAACCAAACCCTAACCAGTACCCTAACCCTAAACGTAACCCGTTCCGTAACCCAAACCCTAACCCTAACTCCTAACCTGTAACCCCGTAAACTAACCCTAACCCTAACCTTAACCAATACCGTAACCTGTACCCTTCCTCTAACCCTAAAACCTAACCCGTACCCTAACCCTAACCCTAACCCTCACTCATACCCTAAACCTAACCCTAACCCTCAACCAATCCAGTAACCTGACCCTACACCTAAACCTAAACCTAAACCTAAACTGTTCCCTAACCCTAACCCTCACCATAACAATAACCATAACCTGTACCCTAACCCTAACCCTAAACCTAAACAGTACCCGAACCCTAACCATAACCCTAACCTGTCCCCAAACCCTAACCCTAACCCTAACGCGTATCCTAAACCTAACCCTAACCCTAACCCTAACCCTAACCAGTACCCTAACCCTCAACTTAACCCTAACTCTATCCGTAACCCAAACCCTAACCCGTAACCGAAACCTAACCCTAACCAGTACCCTAACCCTAACCCTAACACTAAACCTAACCATACTCTAACCCTAACCCTAACCCTAACCAGTACCCTAACCCTAACCCTAACCCTATCGGGTATCCTAACCCGATCCCTTAACCTAAAACCAACCTTAACCTGTTCCCTAACCCTAACACGTATCCTAACCCTAAACCTAACCCTAAACCAAACCCTAACCAGTACCCTAACCCTAAAAATAACCCGTACCGTAACCCATAACCTAACCCTAACCCTAACCCGTAACCTAACCCTAACCCTTTCCTTAACCAGTACCGTAAACTGTACCGTTCCTCTAACCCTAACCTTAACCCGTACCCTAACACTGACGCTAACCCTAAACCTCATCCGTACCCTAACCCTAACCCTATCCCTAACCAGTACCCAAACCCTAAACCATACCCTAACCCTAACCCGCACCGTAAACTTAACCCTAACCCATATCCTAACCCTAACCCTAAACCTAACCCTAAACTGCATGCTAAACCTAACCCTCACCCTAACCCTAACCAGTACCATAACCCTAACCCTAACCTAACCAGTAACCTAGCCCTAATCCTAACCCCAACCTGTACCCTAACCCTAACCTGTACCATAATCCGTACCCAGACCTAACTTTAACCCGTAACCGAACCCTAACCCTAAACCTATCACTAACCCTAACCTGTACAATAAACCTAACCCTTACTCAAACGCTAATCCGCACCCTAAACCTAACCCTAAACTTAACCCTAACCAGTACCTTTACCCGTAACCTAACCCTAACCCGTAACCTAAACTTAACCCTAACCCTAACCATATGCCTAACCTGTACCCTAACACTAACTCTCACACTAACCGTAACCCTAAACCGTACCCTAATCCGTAACCTAAACCAACACTAACCCTAACCCTAAACCAACCCGTACCCTAACCATAACCCTAAACCAAACCAGTACCCTAACCTTACCCTAATCCTAAACCTAAACCGTGCGCTAACCCTAATCCGTACCCTAACCCTAACGCTAACCCATACCCTAACCCTAAACCTAACCCTTACCAGTACCCTAAACCTAACCCTAACCATAACCCATATCCTAACCCTAACACTAACCCTAACCCGTACCCTATGCCGTACACTAACCCTAACCTTAAACATAACCCTAACCAGTACTCTAACACTAACATTAACCCTAATCCTAACCCCTACCCTGACCCTAACCCTAAACGTAATCCGTACCCTAAACCTAACCCTAACCCTAACCAGTACCCTCACCCTAACCCTAACCCTAACCCGTACCCTAACGCTAACCCTAACCCATTCCCTAACCCGTTCCCTAACCCTAACCCTAACCCGTTCACTAATCCGTAACTTAAACCAAACCCTAACCCATACCCTAACCCGTACCCTAAACCTAACCCTAAACATAACCCGTATCCTAACCCGTACCCTAACCCTAACACTAACCTTAACACGTACCCACACCTAACTCTAACCCTAACCCTAACCCTAACTCTATCCCTAACCCTACCCTAACCCTTATCCGAACCCTAAACCTAACCCTAACCCTAAACCGTACCCTAACCCTAACCCTATACCGTACCCTAACCCTAACCCTAAACTGTTCCCTAACCCTAACCCTAACCTTAACCCTAACCCGACACTAACCCTAACCATAACCCTAACCCTAACCCTAACCCACCCGTTACTCTAACCCTAAACCTAACCCGTACCCTAACCCAAACCCTAAAACTAACCCTAACCCTAATCTGTAACTTAACCCTAACGCTATACCTAACCCTAATCAGTACCCTAACCCGACCCTAACCCTAACCCTAACACAAACCCCTACCCTAACCCTAACCCGTACCCTAACCCGTACCCTAACCCGTACCCTAACCCGTACCCAGCCCTAACCCTAACCCGTAACCTATACCTAACCCTAACCCTACTCCTAACCTGTACACTCACCCTAACCCTAACCTGTACACTAACCCTAACACTAACCTATAACCTAACCCTAACCCTAACCTTAACTCTAACCCGTACCCTAACCCTATCCCTAACCCTAACCCGTACACTTATCCTAACCCTAACCCTAACCCTAACCCTACACTAACACTAACACGTACCCTTACTCTAACCCTCAACGAAACCAGTACCCTAACCCTAACCCTAATCGTAAACCTAACCCGTACCCTAACCCTAACCCTGACCCATAACCTAACCCTTACCCTGACCCGTCCCTAACCCTAACCCTAACCCTAACCCTAAACGTACCCTAAACCATACCCTAACTCTAACCAGTACCCTAACACTAGCCCTAACCCTAACCCGTACCCTACCCCTAATCCTAACCCTAACCCGTATCCTAACACTAACACTAATCCTAAACCTAAACGTAACCTGTACCCTAACGCTAACCCTAAACCTAAACATAATCCTAACCCATAACCTAACCCTATCACTTACCCTAATCCGTTCCCTTACCCTAACCCTAACCAGTTCCCTAAATCTAACCCTAACCCGTACCATAAACCGTACAATAACCCTAACCCTAACCCGAAACCTAACCCATACCCTCACCCTAACCCTAAGCCGTACCCTAACCCATACCCTAACCCTAACCCTTACACTAACCCTAACCCGTACCCTAACCCTAATCCTAACCAGTACCTTAAACCTAACCCTAACCCTTACCCGTACCATAATCCTAACCCTAACCATAACCCTAACCCGTAACCTAACCCTAAACCTAACACTAATCCGTACCCTAACCCTATCCCGTACCCTCACCCGTTCCCTTATCCATACCCAGCCCTAACCCTCACCCGTAACCTAACGCTAACCCTAACACTAACCCTGACCCGTACACTCACCCTAACCCTAACCCGTACCCTCACCCTAACCCAGACCCTGACCCTAACCCTTAATCTAACCATAACCCATACCCTAACCCTAACCCTAAGCAGTACCCTGACCCTAACCCTAACCTTAACCCTAACCCGACACTAAACCTAACCATAAACCTAACCCTAACCCAAACCCATAACCTTACCCTATCACTAACCTCCAACCCGTACGCTAACCCTAATCATAACCCGTACCCTAAACCTAACCCTAACCCTACCCCTATGGCTAAACCGTACCCTACGCCTAACATTAACACTAACCCTAACCCGTACCATAACCCATACCCTAACAGTTACTTAGCCGTACCCTAACGCTAACCCTAACCATAACCCTAACCTTAACCCTAACCCGTACCCTAAACCTAACCCTAACCCTAACACTAACACTAATCCGTACACTATCCCTAAACTGTACCCTAACCCTAAACCCTAAGCCGAACCCTAAACCTAACCCGAACCTTAACCCTAACCCGTACCCTAACCTTAAACCTAACACTTTCTCTAACCCTAAGCTGAACCCTAACCCGTATCCAAACCAGTACCCTAACCCGTACCCTATCCCGTTTCATAAACCTAACCCTAAACTTAACCCTAACCCATACCCTAACCTTAACCCTAACACTTTCCCTAACCCTAACCTGAACCCTAACCCATACCCAAACCAGTACCCTAACCCGTCCCCTAACCTGTATCATAAAACTATCCCTAATCCCAACACTTACCCTAATCCTAACCCTCACCCTCACCCTAACCCTAACCCGTAACCTAACCCTACCCCTAACGCTACCCCGTAACCTAACCCTAACCCTAACCCGTGCCCTAATCCGTACACTAACCCAAACCCTAACCCGTACCGTAACACGTAACCTAAACCTAACCCTAACCTAACCCTACACCTAACCTGTACCCTAACCCTAACCCTAAACCAAACGGACCCTAACCCTCACCCTAAACCTAACCCGAACCCTAACCCTAACCCTAACCCGTACCCTAAACCTAACCCTAAACCTATCCCTAACCCGTAATCTACACCTAACCCTAACACGTATCTTAATCCTAACCCTAACCCTGACTCTAACCCATAATCTACCCGTAACCCTAACCCGTACCCTAACCCTAACCCTAACCCTTACCCTAACCTGTACCATAAACCCTAACCCTAACCCTAACCCTAACCCTAACCCTAAACCTAACCCTAACCTGTATCCTAACCCTAACCCTAACCCTAATCCTGACACTAAACTGTACCCTAACCCTACCCTAAACCTAAACCTAACCAGTACCCTAATCCTAACCCTAACCCTACCCTAACCAGTACCCTAACCCTAACCCTAATCCTAACCCGTCCCTAACCCTCACCGTTACCCTAACTCGTACCCAAAACCTAACCCACAGCCTAACCGGTACCTTAACACTAACCCCTAAGCCATACCCTAACCCTACCCCTACCCCTAACCAGTAACCTAACCCTAACCCTAACCCTTGCCCTAACCCTAACCCTAACCAAACTATCCTAACCATAAACCTAACCCGTATCCGTACCCTAACCTACACTTTAGCCGTACCCTAACCCTAACCCTAACCCTAACCTAATAACCTAAGCTGTAACGTAACCCTAACCCTAAACCTAAACCTAAACCTGACCCGTACCCTAACCCTAACCCTAACCCTACCCTTAAACCTAACCCGTACCCTAAACCTAACCCTAACTATAACACCTACCCTAACCCTAAACCTAACCAGTACCCTAACCCTAAACGTAACCCGTAAGCTAACCCTAACACTAACACATACCCTTAACCTAAACCTAAGCCAAACCAACACCCTAACCCTAACCCTAAACCGTACCCTAAACCGTACCCTAACCCTCACCCCTAACCCTAAACCGTACCCTAACCCATAAACTAACAGTAACCGTAACCCGTACACTAACCCTAAACCAAACCCTAACCCTGACCCTAACCCTAACCAGTATCCTAACCCTAACCCTCATCCAATCCCTATCCCTAAACTTAAACCTAACCAGTATCTTAACCCTAACCCTAATCCTAAAACTAACCCGTACACTAACCCTAACCCTAACCCTAATCCGAACCCTAACCCTAACCCTAGCCCTAATGAGTCCTCACCCTAACCCGAACCGTAACCCGTACCCTAACCTAACACAAACCCGTAACCTAACCCTAACCCTAACCAGTACCGTAACCCGTACGCTAACCCTAACCCTAAACCGTAACCTAAACCTAACCCTCACCCTAACTCTACGTGTACCCTAAACCTACACCTAACCCTAACCAGTACACTAACCCTAACCCTAACCCTACGCCGTACCCTACCCTAACCCTAACCTGTAACCTAACCCGAACCCTTACCATAACCATAACCTCTACCCTAAACCTAAAACTAATCCGAAACCTAACCCTAACCTGAACCCGTATCCTAAACCTAACCCTAACACTTACACTAATCCCTAACCTAACCCTAACCCTAACCCAGACCAGTAGCCTAACTCTAACCCTAACCCTAAACCATAGCCTAACCCTAAACCTAACCCGTACCCTTACCCAAAGCCTAACCATAAACATACCCTAACCCTAACCCTAACACGTACCCTCAGCTGTACACTAACCCTAACCCTAACCCGTACCCTAACCCGTACTCTATACCTAATCCTAAACCTAACCCTCAACCTAACCCGTACCCTAACCCTAACCCTAACACCAACCAGTACCCTAACCCTTACCCTAAACTGTACCCTAACCTAACCCTAACTCGTAACCTTACCCTCAACCTAACCCTAACCCGTACCCTAACCATAACCCTAACCCATACCCTAAGCCGTACACTAACCCTAACCCTAAGCGTACCCTCACCCGTACCCTAATCCTAACCCTAACCCTATCACTAAACCTAACCCTATCCCTACCCCTAACCCTAAACCTAACAAGTACCCTAAAACTAATGCTAACCCAAACCCCAAACTGTACCCTTACCCTAACCCTAAACCTAACCCTAACACGTAACCTAACCCTTACCCTAAACCTAACCCGTACCCTAACCCTAACCCAAACCCCTACCCTAACCCTAACCAGTACCCTAAACCTAACCCTAAACCTAACCCTAACCCTAAACCTAACCCTGACCCTAACCAGTACCCTAAACCTAACCCTAAACCTAACGCTAACCAAAACACTATCCTATCCCTAACCCTAACCTGTACCCTAAACCTAACACGTACCCTAACCCTAAAGCTTACCCTAACCCTAACACGTACCCTAATCCTAACCCTTACTCTAACCAGTACCCTAACCCTAACCTATCCCTAACACTAACGTGTACCCTAATCCTAACCCCAACCCTAACCCTAACCCATACCAGTAACCTAACCCTAAAACTAAACCTTACCCTAACCCTAACCCTAACCCATACCCTAACCCTAACCCTTACCCTAACCCTAACACTACGTCTAACCCGTTCCCTAAACCAAACCCTACCCCTAACCCTAAGCCGTACCCTAACCCGTACCCTAAGCAGTACCCTAAACCGTATCCTAACCCTATACCTAAGCCTAACCCTAACCCGTTCCCTACCTAACACTAACCCGTAACCTAACACTAACCCTAACCCTAACCCTAAAACTTACGCGTACCCTAACCCTAACCCGTACCCTAAAACTAACACTAATCCTAACCAATAACCTAAACCTAACCCTAACCGTAACCCTCACCCCTAACCTAACATTCACCCTAAACCTAACCAGGACCCTAAACCTAACCCTAACCCTAATCCTAACGCCTACCCTAACCCTAACCCTAACACGTACACTTACCCTAACCCTAACCCTAACCCGTACCATAAACCTAACTCTAACCCAAACCCTAAGCTGTACACTAACCCTAAACCTGACCCGTACCCTAACCTGTACCCTAACCTAAACCTAAACCTAACCCTAAACCAAACCAGTACCCTAACCCTAACCTTAAACCATACCCTAACCCTAACCCTAAACCTAACCCTAACCCATACCGTCGCCCTAACCCGTACCACACCTAACCCTAACCCTAAACCGTACCCTCAACCTAACCCTAACCCTAACCCTAAACCGTACCCTAACACTAACCCTAACCCTAACCTATACCCGTAACCCTAACCCTAACCCTGACCCTAAACAGTACCCTAACCCTAACCCGTACCCTAACCCTAAACCTAACCCTAACGCGTACCCTACCCAAACCCTATCTCTAACCAGTACCCTAAGGCTAACCCTAACCTGTACCCTACCCTAACCCTAACCCGTAGCCTAACCCTAACACTAACCCTAAACCTAACCCATACACTAACACACACCCTAACTCTAACCCTAACTCTAACCCTAAAATTAACCCTAAACCATACCCTAAACCTAACCCTAACCCTATACCTAACCCCTACCCTAACGCTAACCCTAACCAGTACCCTAACCCTAACCCTAACACTAACTCAAACCCGTACCCTTACCCTCACCATAACCATAATCCGTACCCTAACCCTAACCCTAACCCATACCCTAAGCCATACACTAACCACTAACCCTAACCCTAACCCGTACCCTAACCCAAACACTAAACCTAACCCTAAACCTAACCCGTACCCTAACCCTAACACTAAACCAAACCAGTACCTAATCCTAACCTTAAACCTAACACTAAACCGTACCCTGACCCTAACCCTAACCCGTAACCTAACCCTAACCATAACCCGTACCGTAACCCTAACCATAAACCTAACCCTAACCCAGACCCTAACCCTAACCCTAACCGTAACCCTAACAAGTACCCTAAAACTAACCCTAACCCTAACACGTATCCTAACCCTAACTCTAACCCTAACCGTTACCCGTACCCTAGCCCTAACCCTAATCCTAAACCTCACCCGTACCCTGACACTAACCCTAACCGTAACAAGTACCCTAAACCTAACCCTAACCCAAACCTGTACTCTTACCCGTACTCTATACCTAACCCTATACCGTACCCTAAACCTAACCCTAAACCTAAACCTAACCGGTACACTCTCCTAACCCTAAGCCGTCCTCTAACTCTAACCCGTACCCTAACCCTAACACTTACACTAATCCAAACCCCTACCCGAACCCTAACCCCAACCAGTACCCTAATCCTAACCCTAAACCGTACCGTAACCCTTACCCTAACCCTAACCCTAAGACGTAAAATAACCCTAAACCTACCTGTACTGTAACCCGTACCCTAAACCTGACTCTAACCCGAAACCTTACCCTAACCCTAACCCTAACCCTAACCTGTACCCTAAACCTAAACCTAACCTTAACCCTAACCTGTACCCTAACCCTAACCCTAAACCGTACCCTAAACCGACTGTAACCCTAACCATAACCATAACCAGTACCCTAGACCTAACCCGTCCCTAACCCATACCCTAAACCTAACCCTAACCCGTACCCTTACCCTAAACCTTACCCGAACCCGTGCCCTACCCTAACCCTAACCTGTACCCTAAGCCGTACACTAACCCTAAACCTAATGCATGCAGTAACCCGTACCCTAAACCTAACCCGTAACCTAACCCTAAACCTATCCCGGACCCTAACCCTAACCCTAAACCAAACCAGGACCCTAACCCTAACCCTGTCCCTAACCCTAAACCGTACACTAAGCCTAACCCTAGCCTAACCCTAACCAGTACCCTAACCGTAACCCTAACCCTAATCTTAACCCGTACCCTAACCCTAACCCTAACCCTAACCCATATCCTAACCGTGACTGTAACCCTTACCAGTACCCTAACCCTAACCCTAACCTGTAGAATAACACGTACCCTAACCCTAACCCTAACACGTAACCGAGCCCTAACCCTAACCCTAAACTTAATCTGTACCGTTACCCATTCCCTAACCCTAACCCTAACCCGTAACCTAAACCTAACCCAAAACCTTAACTGTACCCTAACCCTAACCCGAAACCTAACCCTAACACTAACCCTAACCCTAAACCTAAACCGTACCCTAACTCTAAACCTAAACCAAACCAGTACCCTAACCCTAACCCTAAACCTAAACCATAACCTAACCCTAAACCTAACCCTAACACTAAATTTAACCCGTAACCTAACCCTAACCCTAACCCATTCCCTAACGTAACCCTAACCCAAACCCGTACCCTAACCCTAAACCTAAAGCTTACCAGTACCCGAACCCTAACCCTCACCTGTAACCTAACACTAACCTTAACCCTAATCCTAAACCTAACCTGTACCCTAACCCTTACCCTAACCCTAAACAGTACCCTAACCCTATCCCTAAACCTAAACCGTACCCTAACCATAACCATAACCCTAACCAGTAACCTCACCCTATCCCTAACCCATACCATAACCAGTACCCTAACCCTAACAATTACCTGCAATCTACCCCTAACTGTAACACTAAACTGTATCGTAACGCGTAACCTAACCCGAAGCCTAACCCGTACCTGTACCCTAAACTTAACCCTAACCCTAACCCTAACCCGTACCTTAACACTAACCTAACCAGAACCCTAACCCTAAACCATACCCTAACCTTACCCAACCCGTACCCTACCCCAAACCCAAACCCTAACCCTAACCCGTACCCTATCCCTAAACCGTACCCTAAACCTAACCCTAACCCATACCGTCGCCCTAACCCGTACCACACCTAAACCCTAACCCTAAACCGTACCCTCAACCTAACCCTAACCCTAACCCTAAACCGTACCCTAACACTAACCCTAACCCTAACCTATACCGTAACAAACCCTAACCTAACCCTACCCTAAACATACCCTAACCCTAACCCTACCCTAACCCTAAACCTACCCTAACCGTACCTACCCAAACCTACCTCTAACCATACCCTAAGCCTAACCCTAACCTGTACCCTACCCTAACCCTAACCCGTACCTAACCCTAAACACTAACCCTAAACCTAACCCATACCTAACCCAACCCTAACCTAACCCTAACCTAACCCTAAATTAACCCTAAACCTACCCTAAACCTAACCCTAACCCTATACCTAACCCTACCCTAACACTAACCCTAACCATACCCTAACCCTAACCCTAACACTAACCAACCCTACCACTTACCCTAACCATAACCATAACCGTACCCTAACCCTAACCCTAACCCATACCCTAAGCCATACCACTAACCACTAACCCTAACCCTAACCCGTACCCTAACCCATAACCTAACCTAACCCTAAACCTAACCCGTACCCTAACCAAAACACTAAACCAAACCATACCCTAATCCTAACCTAAACCTAAACACTAAACCGTACCCTGAACCCTAACCCTAACCCGTAACCTAACCCTAACCATAACCCTACCGTAACCCTAACCTAACCTAACCTAAACCCAACCCTAACCCTAACCCTAACCGTAACCCTAACAATACCTAAACTAACCCTAACCCTAACACGTATCCTAACCCTAACTCTAACCCTACCGTTACCGTATAGCCCTAACCTAATCTAACCTCACCCGTACCCTGACACTAACCCTAACAACAATACCCTAAACTAACCCTAACCCTAACCTGTACTCTTACCCTACCTAACCCTAACCCTATACCGTACCCTAAACCTAACCCTAACCTAAACCTAACCGTTACCTCCTAACCCTAAGCCGTCCTCTAACTCTAACCCGTACCCTAACCCTAACACTTACACTAATCCAAACCCTACCCGAACCTAACCCCAACCGTACCCTAACCTAACCCTAAACCGTACCAAACCCTTACCCTATACCCTAACCCTAACCTAAACTAACCCTAAACCTACCTACCTAACTGTAACCCGTACCCTAACCTACTCTAACCCTAAACCTTACCCTAACCGAACACCTAACCTTACCCTAACCTAAACCTAACCTAACCCTAACCTGTAACCTAACCCTAACCCTAAACCGTAACCCTAAACCGACGTAACCCTAACCCTAACCTAACCAGTACCCTAACCTAACCCGTACCCTAACCTAACCCTAAACCCTAACCTAACCCTACCCTAACCCTAAACTTACCCTACCCGTGCCCTACCCTAACCCTAACCTACCCTAACCTAACACTAACCCTAAACCTAAGCTGCGTAACCTACCCTAAACCTAACCCTAACCCTATACCTAACCCCTACCCCTAACGCTAACCCTAACAGTACCCTAACCCTAACCCTAACACTAACTCAAACCCGTACCCTTACCCTCACCATAACCATAATCCGTACCCTAACCCTAACCCTAACCCATACCCTAAGCCATACACTAACCACTAACCCTAACCCTAACCCGTACCCTAACCCAAACACTAAACCTAACCCTAAATCTAACCCGTACCCTAACCCTAACACTAAACCAAACCAGTACCTAATCCTAACCTTAAACCTAACACTAAACCGTACCCTGACCCTAACCCTAACCCGTAACCTAACCCTAACCATAACCCGTACCGTAACCCTAACCATAAACCTAACCCTAACCCTAACCGTAACCCTAACAAGTACCCTAAAACTAACCCTAACCCTAACACGTATCCTAACCCTAACTCTAACCCTAACCGTAACCCGTACCCTAGCCCTAACCCTAATCCTAAACCTCACCCGTACCCTGACCCTAACCCTAACCGTAACAAGTACCCTAAACCTAACCCTAACCCAAACCCGTACTCTTACCCGTACTCTATACCTAACCCTATACCGTACCCTAAACCTAACCCTAAACCTAAACCTAACCGGTACACTCACCTAACCCTAAGCCGTCCTCTAACTCTAACCCGTACCCTAACCCTAACACTTACACTAATCCAAACCCCTACACGAACCCTAACCCCAACCAGTACCCTAATCCTAACCCTAAACCGTACCGTAACCCTTACCCTAACCCTAACCCTAAGACGTAAAATAACCCTAAACCTACCTGTACTGTAACCCGTACCCTAAACCTGACTCTAACCCGAAACCTTACCCTAACCCTAACCCTAACCTGTACCCTAAACCTAAACCTAACCTTAACCCTAACCTGTAACCTAACCCTAACCCTAAACCGTACCCTAAACCGACTGTAACCCTAACCATAACCATAACCAGTACCCTAGACCTAACCCGTCCCTAACCCATACCCTAAACCTAACCCTAACCCGTACCCTTACCCTAAACCTTACCCGAACCCGTGCCCTACCCTAACCCTAACCTGTACCCTAAGCCGTACACTAACCCTAAACCTAATGCATGCAGTAACCCGTACCCTAAACCTAACCCGTAACCTAACCCTAAACCTATCCCGGACCCTAACCCTAACCCTAAACCAAACCAGGACCCTAACCCTAACCCTGTCCCTAACCCTAAACCGTACACTAAGCCTAACCCTAGCCTAACCCTAACCAGTACCCTAACCGTAACCCTAACCCTAATCCTAACCCGTACCCTAACCCTAACCCTAACCCTAACCCATATCCTAACCGTGACCGTAACCCTTACCAGTACCCTAACCCTAACCCTAACCTGTAGAGTAACACGTACCCTAACCCTAACCCTAACACGTAACCGAGCCCTAACCCTAACCCTAACCTTAACCTGTACCGTTACCCATTCCCTAACCCTAACCCTAACCCGTAACCTAAACCTAACCCAAAACCTTAACTGTACCCTAACCCTAACCCGAAACCTAACCCTAACACTAACCCTAACCCTAAACCTAAACCGTACCCTAACCCTAAACCTAAACCAAACCAGTACCCTAACCCTAACCCTAAACCTAAACCATAACCTAACCCTAAACCTAACCCTAACACTAAATTTAACCCGTAACCTAACCCTAACCCTAACCCATTCCCTAACGTAACCCTAACCCAAACCCGTACCCTAACCCTAAACCTAAAGCTTACCAGTACCCGAACCCTAACCCTCACCTGTAACCTAACACTAACCTTAACCCTAATCCTAAACCTAACCTGTACCCTAACCCTTACCCTAACCCTAAACAGTACCCTAACCCTATCCCTAAACCTAAACCGTACCCTAACCATAACCATAACCCTAACCAGTAACCTCACCCTATCCCTAACCCATACCGTAACCAGTACCCTAACCCTAACAATTACCTGTAATCTACCCCTAACTGTAACACTAAACTGTATCGTAACCCGTAACCTAACCCGAAGCCTAACCCGTACCTGTACCCTAAACTTAACCCTAACCCTAACCCTAACCCGTACCTTAACACTAACCCTAACCAGAACCCTAACCCTAAACCATACCCTAACCTTACCCTAACCCGTACCCTACCCCAAACCCAAACCCTAACCCTAACCCGTACCCTATCCCTAAACCGTACCCTACCCCTAACTCTATCCCTAACCCTAAGCCGTACCCTAAACCTAACCCTATCTTTAATCCTAAACCGTACCCTAAACCTAACCCTAACCCTAACATATTCCCTAACCCTAACCCTAAACCCTAACCCGTACCATAACCAGTACACTAACCCGTATCCTAACCCGTTCCATAACCCTACCCCTAATCCTAAACCTTACCCTAATCCTAACTCTAACACTCACCCTAAACCTAACCCGTACCCTAACCCTAACCCTAAACCTAACCCATTCCCTAACCCGTACCCTAACCCTAACCCGTTCCCTAACCGGTAACTTAAACCTAAACCTAACCCACACCCTAACCCGTACCCTACCTCTAACCATAACCATAACCTGTATTCTAACCCATTCCCTAAAACTGACCCTAACACTAAACCTAACCCATACCCACACCCTAACTCTAACCCTAACCCTAACCCTAACTCTAACCCTAATCTTAAACTTAACCTTAACACTAACCCATACCATAAACCTAACCCTAACCCTAACCCTAAACCTAAACCTAAACCGTACCCTAACCCTAATCCTAAACCTAAACAGTACCCTAAACCTAAACCTACCCTAATCAGTAACCTAACCCTAATCCTAACCCTAACCCTAACCTTAACCCGTAACCTAAACCTTACCCTAACCCATATCCTAAACCTGACCCTAACCATAAACCTCACCCTAAGCCTAACTCTAACCTGTATACAGTACCCTAACTCTAACCCTTACCCTAACCGTAACCCTAACCTAAACCCTAACTCGTACCCTTATCCTAACCATAAACCTAACCCGTATCCGTACCCTAACCTACACTTTAGCCGTACCCTAACCCTAACCCTAACCCTAACCCTAAACCTAAGCTGTAACGTAACCCTAACCCTAAACCTAAACCTAAACCTGACCCGTACCCTAACCCTAACCCTAACCCTACCCTTAAACCTAACCCGTACCCTAAACCTAACCCTAACTATAACACCTACCCTAACCCTAAACCTAACCAGTACCCTAACCCTAAACGTAACCCGTAAGCTAACCCTAACACTAACGCATACCCTTAACCTAAACCTAAGCCAAACCAACACCCTAACCCTAACCCTAAACCGTACCCTAAACCGTACCCTAACCCTCACCCCTAACCCTAAACCTAACCCTAACCCATAAACTAACAGTAACCCTAACCCGTACACTAACCCTAAACCAAACCCTAACCCTGACCCTAACCCTAACCAGTATCCTAACCCTAACCCTCATCCAATCCCTATCCCTAAACTTAAACCTAACCAGTATCTTAACCCTAACCCTAATCCTAAAACTAACCCGTACACTAACCCTAACCCTAACCCTAATCCGAACCCTAACCCTAACCCTAGCCCTAATGAGTCCTCACCCTAACCCGAACCGTAACCCGTACCCTAACCTAACACAAACCCGTAACCTAACCCTAACCCTAACCAGTACCGTAACCCGTACGCTAACCCTAACCCTAAACCGTAACCTAAACCTAACCCTCACCCTAACTCTACGTGTACCCTAAACCTACACCTAACCCTAACCAGTACACTAACCCTAACCCTAACCCTACGCCGTACCCTACCCTAACCCTAACCTGTAACCTAACCCGAACCCTTACCATAACCATAACCTCTACCCTAAACCTAAAACTAATCCGAAACCTAACCCTAACCTGAACCCGTATCCTAAACCTAACCCTAACACTTACACTAATCCCTAACCTAACCCTAACCCTAACCCAGACCAGTACCCTAACTCTAACCCTAACCCTAAACCATAGCCTAACCCTAAACCTAACCCGTACCCTTACCCAAAGCCTAACCATAAACATACCCTAACCCTAACCCTAACCCGTACCCTCAGCTGTACACTAACCCTAACCCTAACCCGTACCCTAACCCGTACTCTATACCTAATCCTAAACCTAACCCTCAACCTAACCCGTACCCTAACCCTAACCCTAACACCAACCAGTACCCTAACCCTTACCCTAAACTGTACCCTAACCTAACCCTAACTCGTAACCTTACCCTCAACCTAACCCTAACCCGTACCCTAACCATAACCCTAACCCATACCCTAAGCCGTACACTAACCCTAACCCTAAGCGTACCCTCACCCGTACCCTAATCCTAACCCTAACCCTATCACTAAACCTAACCCTATCCCTACCCCTAACCCTAAACCTAACAAGTACCCTAAAACTAACGCTAACCCTAACCCCAAACTGTACCCTTACCCTAACCCTAAACCTAACCCTAACACGTAACCTAACCCTTACCCTAAACCTAACCCGTACCCTAACCCTAACCCAAACCCCTACCCTAACCCTAACCAGTACCCTAAACCTAACCCTAACCCTAACCCATAACCTAACCCTAACCCTAACCCTAACCGTAACCCTAACCCGTACCCTAACCCTAAGCTTTACCTTAACCAGTACCCTAACCCTAACCCTAAACCTAACCTGTACCCTAAACCTACACCTAACCCTAAACAGAATCCTAACCCTAACCATAACCCTAACACTAACTCATACCCTAACCCTAACCCTAACCCTAACCCTCACACTTACCCTAAACCTAACCCTAACCCTCACCAGTACCCTAATGCTAACCGTAACCTGAACCCTAACCCTAACACTAAACCTAACCGGTACCCTCATCCTAAATGTAAGCCGTACCCTAACCCTAACCCGTACCAAACCCTAACCCTTATACAAACGCTAACCCGTACCGTAACCCTAAACCTAACCAGTACCCTAACCCTAACACTATCCCGTACCCTAACCCTAACCCTAACACTAACCCTAACCCTAACCCTAACCCTAACCCATAACCTAACCCTAAGCCTAACCCTAACCCATAACATAACCCTAACTGTACCCTAAACCGTACCCTAACCCTTACCCACGCCTAACCGGAACCCGTAACCTACCCATAACCCTAAGCCGTACCCTAACAGCCCGTCACCCTAAGCTCACCCTACACCCTACAACTCAACCTAACCCGTACTGTAACGAAACCAGTACCCTAAACCTAACGCAACCCTAACCCTATACGGTATCCTAACCCGAACCCTAATCCTAAATCTAACCTGCAACCTAACTCTAACCCTAACCCGTACCCTAAGGCTAACACTAAACCTAACCCGGACCCTAACCCATACCCTAACCCTAACCCTAAGCAGTACCCTAAACCTAACCCTACCCTAACCCACTACCCTAACCCGTATCCTAAACCTAACCCTTACCCTAAACCTAATCCTAACCTGTACCCTAAACCTAACCCTAACCCTAACTCTATCCAGTACCCTAACCCTAAACCTCTTCCTAACCGGTACCCTAACCCTAACCCTAACACTAAACCATACCCTAAACCTAACACAAAACCTAACCATTAACCTAACCCTAACCCTAAACCGTACTGTAACCCGTACCCAAACCTAACCCTAACCCGTAACCTAACCCTTACCCTACACCTAAACTGTACCATAACCCGTAGCCTAACCCTAACTCTAACCCTAAACCTAACACTAACCCTTACACTAACCCGTACCCTCACCCTAACCCTAAACCTAACCCTAACCTGTACCCAACACTACCCCTAAACCTAACCAGTACCCTCACCCTATCCCGCATCCTAACCCTATCCCGTACCCTAACCCAAAACATTACTCTAACCCTAACCCGTACCGTAAACCTAAGCCTAAGCAGTACCCTAACCCTAATCCAAACCTTAACCCTAACCCGTAGCCTCACACTAACCCTAACACTAACCCTAACCCATAACCTGACCCTAACCCAAACCCTACCCCGTAACCTAACCATAACCCTAACCTGTACCCTAAACCTAACCCTAACCCTAACCCTATGGCTAACCCGTACCCTACCCCTAACCCTATCCTTAACCCTAACCCGTACCCTAAACCTTACCCTAACCCTAACCATAACCCGTACCCTAACCCTAACCCGAACCCGTACACTTACCCTAACCCTAACTCTAACCCGTATGCAACCCTAATACTAACCCGTACCCTAACCGTACACTAAATCTAACCCTAAACCGTACCCTAACCCGTACCCTAACCCTAACATTAACCCTAAACCTAACCAGTACCCTAAACCTAACCTAGACCAAACCAGTACCCCAGCCTTAACCTTAACCCTAAACGTAACCCGTATCCCAGCCCTACTCCTAACCCTAAACCTAAACCTAACCCTCACCCTAACCCTAACCCGTACCCTAACCCTAACCAGTACCCTTAACCTAAACCTAATCCTACCTCGAAACCCCAACCCTACCCCTAAACTTAACCCATATCGTAACCCTAACCCTAACCCTAAACCTAACCCTAACCTGTACCCTAACCCTAACCCTAACCCTAATCCTAACCAGTACCCTAACCCTAACCATAAACCTAACCCGTACCCTAACCCTAACCCTAACCCTAACCCATACCCTAACCCTAACCCTAACCCTAAACCTAAACCGTACCCTAATCCTCACCCAAACCCTAACCAGTACCCTAACCCTAACCCTAACCCAAATCCCAATACTTACCCTAACCCTATCCCTAACCGTAATCCATACCCTAACCTTAACCTTAACCCTAAAGAGTACACTAACCCTAACCCTAACCCATAACCTAACCCGTACCCTAACCTATCCCTAACCTTAACCCTAACCCGTACCCTAACCCTAACCCTAACCCGTTCCTAATGAGTACCTTAAACATAAACCTAACCCATAACCTAACCCGTACCCTAACCCTAACCCTAACCTTAACTCGTATCCTAACCTGTACCCTAACCCTAACCCTAACCCGTACACACACTCTAACTCTAACCCTAACCCTAACCCTAACTCTAACCCTAACCCTACCATAACCCTAATCCTACCTTAACCCAAACAGTAACCCATACTATAAACCTAACCCTAACCCTAAATCTAAACCTAACCCGTACCCTAACCCTAATCCTAACCCAAACCAGTACCCTGACCCTAACCATAACCCTAACCCGTACCCTAACCCTAACCGTAACCCTAAACTTAACCATAACCCGTACCCGTACCATAACCCTTAACCTAACCTATACCCATACCCTAAACCTAAACCTTACCCGTACCCTAACCCAAACCCTAATCCTGCGCCTAACCCATACCATCACCCGTACCCTAACCCTAACAGTAACACTAACCCGTAACTAACCACATACCTTAACCCTAAACCTAACTCGTACCCTAAACCTAATCTAACCCTACCAGTACCCTAACCCTAACCCTAACGCTAACCCTAAGCCATACCTTAACCCTAACCCTAACCCGTACCCTATCCCTAAACCGTACCCTACCCCTACCCCTAACCCTCACCCTAAGCCGTACCATAACCCTAACCCTAACCTTTAACCTAATCCGTACCCTAACACTCACCCTAACTCTAACACTTTCCCTAACCCTAACACTAAACCTTAACCCGTACCCTAACCCTAACCAGTACCCTAATCCGTACCCTAAACCTAACCCTAACCCTAAACCTAACCCGTACCCTAACCCTAACCCTAACCCGTACCGTAACCCGTACCCCAACCCTAACCCTAACCCGTACCGTAACCCGTACCCTAACCCTACCCTAAACCATACCCTATCCCTATCCCCAACCCTAACCTGTACCCTAAACCTAACACGTACCCTAAGCCTAAACGTAACCCTAACCGTAACCCTAACATGTACCCTAAACCCAACCCTAACCATAACCAGTACCCTAACCCTAACCTAAACCGTACCCGTACCTGTATCCTAAACCTAACCCTAACGCGAAACCTACCTGTAACAGTACCCTATCCCTAACCCTAAAGCGTATCCTAACCCTACCCTAACCCGTACCCTAACCCGAAAACTAACCCTAACAAGACGCCTAACCCGTATCCTAACCAGTACGTAACCCTACCCCTAATCCGTAACCTTAACCTAAACCTAACCCTAACCCGTACCCTCACCCTAACCTTAACCCGTACCCTAAGCCGTACCATAACCCGTACCCTAATCCTAACCCGTACCCTAAACCTAACCCTAACCCTCACCCTAACATTAACCCGTACCCTAACCCTAACCCTAAGCCTAACTTGTATCTGAACCCAAACACTTACCCTAACCAGTACCCTAACCCTAACCCTAACTCTAAACCTAACCCGTACCCTAACCCTAACCCTATCCGGTTCCCGAACCCTGACCCTAACCCTAAGCCGTACCCTAACCCTAACCCTAACACATAATCTAACACTTACTGTAATGCTAACCCTAAACCTTAACCGTACCGTAACCCTAACACTAACCCTAACCCGTACCCGTACCCTAATCCTAACCCTAACCCTTACCCTAACCCTAACCCTAACCCTAACACAAACCGTACCCTATGCCTAAACCATACCCTAACCCTAACCCTTACCCTAACCCAAATCCGTACTTAAACCAACCCTAACCCTAACCCTAGCCAGTACCCTAACCCTAACCCTAACCATAACACTTTCCCTAACCCTAACCCTTAACCCTAACCGGTACCCTAACCAGTACCCTAAACCGTACCCTTACCCGTACCATAACCCTAAACCTCATCCTAACCCGTACCCTAATCCTAATCCGAACCCTCACTCTAACCCTAAACCGTAACCTAACCCTAACCCTAACCCTAACCTATACCCTAAACTTAACACTAATCCTAACCAGTACCCTAACACTCACCCTAACTCTAACCCTAACCTGTACTGGTAGCCTAAACCTAACCATAAGCCTAACCCATACCCTAACCCTAACCCTAACCTGTAACCTAAACGTAACCCTAAGCCTAACCCGTAGCCTAACCGTGACCCTAACCCTAACCCTGACCCATACCCTAATTCTAACGCTGACCCTAACCAGTACCCTAAACCTAATCCTAACTCTAACCCTAACCAATACCCTATCCCTATCCCTAACCCTAACCTGTACCCTAAACCTAACCCGTACCCTAAACCTAAACCTAACCCTAACCCTAACCCTAAACAAAACACGTACCCTAACCCTATTCCTAACCCTACCCAGTACCCTAACCTAACGTAACCCTAACCCTAATCCGTACCCTAATCCTAACCCTAACCCTAACCTGTACAAGTACCCTAACCCTAACATTAAAACTTACCCTAACCCGTAACCTAAACCTAACCCTAACACTTACCCTAAACCTAACCTGTACCTGAACCTAAACCTAAACCTAACCAGTACCCTAACCCTAACCCTAACCCTAATCCTGAAACGTACTCTAAACCTAACCCTAACCCTAACCCTAACCCGTAACCTAAACCTAAACTTCCACAAACCCGTACCCTAACCCGAACCCTTACCTAACCCTAACCCGTATCCTTAACCTAAAACTAACCCTAAACCGTACCATAATCGTAACCCTAACCCGTACCATAAACCTAACCCTAACCCTAAACCTATGCCTAACCCGTACCGTAACCCTAACTCTAAACCTAACCCTAACCCACACCCGTACCCTAAACCTAACCCTAACTGGGACCCTAAGCCGTAAACTAAACCTAACCCTAACCCGAACCCTAGCCCGTACCCTAAACCTAACCCTCACCCTAACCCTAAACCTAACCCGTACCTAACCCTAACCCTAAACCAAACCAGTACCCTAAACCTAACCCATACCCTAACCCTAATCCTAACCCTAACCCTAACCAATACCATAACACTAACCCTAACCCGTACCCTAATCCAAACGGTAACACTAAACTGTACCCTATCCCTAACCCTAACCCTAACCTGTACCCTGTACCATACCTTAAACCTAACCCTCACCCGTACCCTAACCCTAACACTAAACCTTTCCCTAACACTAACCCGAACCCAAACCTTAATCCGTAACCTAACACTAACCCTAACCCGTAACCTAACCCTAACCCGTACCCTAACCCTAACCGATACCCTAACCCTAACCCGTAACCTAACCATAATCAGTACCTTAAACCAAACCCTTGTCCGAACCCTAACCCTAAACCAAACCCTAACCACTACCCTAACCCTAACCCTAACCCTAACCCTAACCAGATCCCTAACCTTAACCCTAACCCTAATCTTAACCCGTACCCTGACCTTAATCCTAACCCTTAACCGACCCCTTACCCTAAACCTATCCCTAACCAGTACCCTACCCCTAACATTAACCCGTACAGTAACACGTAACCTAACCCTAACCCTAACCCGTAACCTAAGTCTAAACCTAAACCAAACCCTACACTGTACCGTAACCCCTACCCTAACCATAACCTTAACCCGTACCCTAACCCTTCCCCTAACCCAAACCCTAACCGTAACCCTAACCCTAAACCTAACCAGTACCCTAACCCTAATCCTAAGCCGTACCCTAACCCTAACCCGTACCCGAACCCTAACCCATACCCTAACCTGTACTCTAACCCGTACCCAGCCCTAACCCTAACCCGTAACCTAACCCTAACCCTAACCCTAACCCATACACTCACCCTAACACTAACCCGTACCCTAACCCTAACCTGTACCCTAACCCTATCCCTTTCTCTAACCCTAACCTGTACCCTAACCCTAACCCTAAACAGTCCCCTAACCCTAACCCTAACATTAACCCTAACCCGTACCCTAACCATAACCCTAACCCTAACCCAAAGCGTACCCTTACCTTAACACTAACCCTAACCCGTACCCTAACCCTAACCATAACCCGTATCCTAACCTGTACCCTAACCCTAACCCAAACCCGTACCCCAAACCTAACCCTAACCCTAACCCTATTGCTAATCCGTTCCCTAAACCTAAACCTAACACTAATCCTAACCCGTACCCTAACCCGTACCTAGACCGTTACCCTAACCCGTACCGTAACCCTACCCCTAACACTAACCTTAAGCCTCACCTGTACCCTTTACATAACCCTAAGCCTAACTCTAACCCCTACCCTAACCCTAACCCTAACCCGAACCAGTACCCTCACCCTACCCCTAAACCTAACCCGTACCCTAACCATAACCCTTACCCATACCCTTACCCTAACGCTAACCCACACCGGTAGCCTAACGCTAACCCTAAAACGTACCCTAACACATACCCTAAACCTAACCCTAACCCTCACCATAAACCTAACCCGGACCCTAACCCTAACCCTAAACCAAACCAGAACACTCACCCTAACCCTAACCCTAAACCGTACCCTAATACTAAACCTAACCCTAAACCTAACCCTAACCCTTAACCTAAACTTAACCCCAACCAGTACCCTAACAGTAACCCTAAACCTAACCCGTACCCGAACCGTAACCCTAAACCTAACCAGGACCCTAACCCTAACCCTAACCTGTAAACTAATCCTAAACCTAACACTAAACCATACCCTAACCCTAAACCTAACCCTAACCCGTACCTTAACCCGTACCCTAACCCTAACCCTAACCTGTACAGTACCACGTACCCTAACCCTAACCCTAACCAGAACCCAACCGTAAACCGTACCCTAACCCTGACCCTAACCTTAACCCTAACCCTAACCCATATCCTAACCCTAAGGCTAAACAGAACCCTAACCCTAAACCGTACCTAACCCGTACCCTAACCTGTACCCTAACCAACCTACCTTTCTAACCCCTAACCCGTACCCTAAACCTAACCCTAACCAGTACCCTAACCCTATACCTAACCTTAACCCTAACCCATACCCTAAACATATACCTAACCCTAACCCTAACCCGTACCCTAACCCTAGCCCGTACCCTAACCCTAACACTAACCCTAACCCTACCCAGTTCCCTAACACTAACCCTAACCCGTTCCGTAACCCATACCCTATCCCTAACCCTAACCCTAACCTGTACCCTAAACCTAACCCGTACCCTAACCCTAAGACAAACCCTAACCCTAACCCTAACACATACCCTAACCCTATCCCTAACCCTAACCAGTACCCTAACCCTCACTTAACCGTAACCCTAACCCGTACCCGAAACGTAACCCTAACCCTTAACCCTAACCCATATCATTACCTAACCCTAACCCTAAACCGTACCCTAACCCTAACCCTCGCCCGTGCCCTACCCTAAACCTAACCCTAACACTTACCCTAATCCTAACCCCTTAAGCTAACACTAACCCTTACCCTAACCCTAAACCCTACCCTAACCCTAACCCTAAACCGTACCCTAACCCTAACCCTAACCCATACCCTCACCCTACCCTAACCCTAACCCTAACCCTAACCTACCCACCCTACCCTAACCCTAACCTAACCCTCACCTAACCTTAACCTAAACCTACCCTAACCCTAACCCTAACACAAACCTAACCGTACCCTAACCTAAATAACACGTACCCTAACCTAAACCGTACCCTAACCGTAACCCTAATACTAACCTAACCCGTAACCTAACCCTAACAACCTAACCCTTACCCTAACTGTAACCCGTAACCTAAACCTAAACCTAACCCTAACCCAAACCTAACCTACAGTACCCTACCCTAACCCTAACGTAACCTAACCCTACCCTAACCCGTACCACCTAACCCTTACCCCGCCTAACCGTACCTAACCATAACCTAACCATACCTATCCGTAACCCTAACCACACCAACCCGTACCCTCACCCTAACCATAACCCGTACCTAACCCTAATACCCGTACCCTAACCTAACCCGTTAACCTCTAAACCTAACCCGTACCCAACCCTAACCCTAACATTACCCTACCCTAACCCTAACCCTAACCTAACCCTAACCCAAACACCAACCCTAACCCAACCATAAACCTAACCCTAACCCTAACCCTAACCCTAACCCTAACCCTAACCTCACAACCCTAACCCTAACCCTAACCTACCTAAACTAACCCTAACCCTATCCTAACCTTACCGTAATCCTAACCCTGAACCATAACACCTAACACTAAACCTAACCCCTAACCCGTAACCCGTACCCTAACCCAACCCTAACCCATTCCTAACCCTATAACCCTAACAAACCGTACCCTAACCTAAAACCGTACCCTAACCCTAACCTTAACCCTAACCCTAAACCGTACTAACCCAACCCTAACCCTAACCTACAACCTAAACCTAACCCTAAACCTCCTAACCCAACCCTAACCCTAACCGTAACCATAACCCTAACCGTACCCTAACCCGTACCTAACCCTAAACCTACCCTAACCCGTACCCTAACCTAACCCAACCCTAACTCTAACCCTAAACGTAACCTCACCCTAACCCTAACCTAACCCTAACCCTAACTACACCTAACCTAACCGTACCCTAACACTCGACCCTAAACCCTAACCCTAACCGTACTATCCTAACACAACCTAACCACCCTAACCCTAACCCTAACCTACTAACTACCCAACCCTAACCGTAACCTAAACCCTAACCCTAACACCTGACCCATACCCTAATATCTAAAACGCGAACCCCAAACCGCCCAAACTAACCCCAACACTAAACCCTAACCCCAACCCTACCCATCCCTAACCCTAACCCGAACCTAACCTAACTACCCTATCAACCTAACACCTACCCAACCTAATAACCCTAACAAACCCCCTAAACCACCTAACCCTACCCGACCCTAACCTAACGAAACCCTAACCTAACCGAACCCTAACCTAACCCTAACCCTAACCTACAAGTACCCTAACCCTAAACATTAAACACACTAACCGAAACTATAACCTAACCACAAACACCCTAACCTAACCACTAACCGAAACCTAACACCTAACTACTACCCTAACCCTACACCCTAACTCCTAACGTACCTAACCTACCCTAACCCTAACCTAACCCGTACCTAAACCCTAATCCACAAAACCCTACTAACCGAACCCACTAACCTAACCCTAAACCTAACCCTAACCCTACAAACCATACTAACCTAACCCTAACCCTACCATAAACCTACCCTAACCTAAACCTTCCTAACCGTACCGTAAACCCTAACTCCCTACAACCCTAACCCACCCTAACCCTAAACCTAACCTAACCCGAGACCCTAACCTAACCTACTAAACCTAACCCTAACCCGAACCCTAACCCAACCCCTAAACCTAACCTCCACCCTAACCCTAACCTAACTACCCTACCCTAACCCTAACCCTAAACCAAACCTACCCTAACACCAACCCAACCCAACCCAACCGAACCCTAACCAACCCTAAACCAAATCCTAACCCGAACCCGTACCTAACACAAACCCTAACACCAACACCAACCCCAACCCCACCCCAAACCGAACCCTGAACCGAACCCTAACCCTAATCCTAACCCGAACACGAACCCTAAACCCCACTAACTCTAACCCGAACCTGAACCCCTAACCTAACCCTAACCCTAACACCTAACACTAACCCTAACCCTAACCCTAAACCTCAAACTAACCCTAACCCTAACCCTAACACGAATCCTAACCCTAACCCTAAGCCGAAACCTAACACTAACCCTAACCCAAACCCTAACCCTAACCAAAACCCTAACCCCTAACCTTAACACCTAACCCTAACCAAAACCCTAACCCTAACCCCTACCCTAACCCAAAACCTAACCCTAACCCTAACCCCTAACCCTAACCCTAACCCTAAACCGAACCCAAACCCTAACCCGAACATTCCTAACACGAAACCTAACCCTAACCCTAACCCTAACCTTAACCCTAACCCTAACAGCAACCCCAACCCCTACCCCAACCCCAACCTTATACCTACCCCGAACCTAACCCTAACCCGTACCAAAACCCTAACCTTAAACCTCACACCAACCCCAACCTAAACACCAACCCGAACCATAAACCGAACCCTAATCCTACCCTATACCTAACCCTAATCCAAGCCCGAACCCTAAACCCAACACTAACCCTAACCCAAACACGAACCCGAAAGCCAACCCGAACCTAAACCCCAACCCTAACCCTAACCATAACCCTAAACCGAACACAAACCCTAATCCGAAACCTAACCCTAACCTAACCCTAACCCTAACGCTAACCACAACACGACCCCTAACCCTAACCCTAACCCTAACCCTAACCCGAACCCGAACCCTACCTCAACCTAACCTTAACCCTATCCCTAATCCTAACCCTAACCCTAACCCTAAACCAAAACCTAACACTAACCCTAACCCTAACCCGAACCCTAAACCTAACCCTAACCCAAAATCTAACCCTAAGCTTACCTGAACCCGAACCCTCAACCTAACCCTAACCCTAAAGAACCCTAAACCTAACCCTAACCAAAACCCGATCCCTAATCCTAACCATAAACCTATTCCTAATTCTAACCCTTACCCTAACCCGAAACCTAACCCGAACCGGAACCCGAACCCCTAACCTAACCCTAACCCAACACCTAACCCTAACTCTAACCCTAAACCCAACGCCAACCACAACCCCAAACCAAACCCTAACCCTAACCCTAACCCTACCCCGTACCCTAAACCTAACCCTAACCCAAACCCTAACCCAAACCCCAACCCCAAACCCATCCCGAATCCTAAACCAAACCCTATCCCAACCCCAACCCGAACACTAAACCGAACCCTAAACCTAACCCTAACCCTAAACCCAAAACTAACCCTAACCCAAACCCGAACCCGAAACCCAACCCGAACCCTAAACCCAACCCTAACCCGAACCCTAACCCTAACCCTAACCTTAACCCTAACCCTAAACTTAACCTTAACCGGAACCCTAACCCGAAACCTAACATTACCCTAAATCCAACCCTACCCTTAACCATAACCCTAACACGAACCCGAACCCTAATCCTAACCCGAAACCTAAACCTATCCCTCAACCTAGACCTAACCCTAACCCTAAACCGAACCCTAACACTAACCCTAACACGAACCCTAAGCCTAAACCTCACCGAACCCTAAACCTAACCCTAACCCTAACACGAACCCTAACGCAAACCCAAATCCGAACCCCTAACCCTAACCCTAAACCTAACCAAAATCCTACGCTAACTCTAACCCTAACACAAACCCTAAGCCTAAACCTAACCCGAACCCTAATTGTAACCCTATTCCTAACCCTAACCCTAAACCTAACCAAAACCCTAACACTAACCCTAACCCTAACGCTAATCCCTAACCCTAACACGAACCCTAACCCTAACCCTAACACAAACCCTAACCCTAACCAGATCCTAAACCTAACCCTAACCCGAACCCTAAACCGAACCCTAACCCTAAACCTAACACTAACCCGAAACCGAACACTAACCCGACACTAACCCTAACCCTATCCCTAATCCGAACTCTAACCCTAAGCTAACGTGAACCCGAACCCTCAGCCTAACCCGAACCCTAACCCTAACACTAACCCGAACCAGAACCCTAACCCTAAACCGAACCGAATCCTGACCCCACAACTAACCCTATACTGAAACCTAACACAAACCCTAAACCTAACCCTAACCTAACCCTAACCTGTACCCTTATCCTAACCCTAACCCTAACCCGAACCGAACCCTAACCCTAACCCTCAACCTAACCCAAACCCTAACCCTAACATGAACCCTAACCCTAACCCTAACCCGAACCCGAACACTAACCCTAACCCGAACCCGAACCCTAACCAGAACCCTAACCCTAACCCTAAAACGAACCCTAACCCTAACCCTAACCCGAAGGCGAACCATAACCCTAACGCTAATCCTAATACGAACACTAACCCGACCCTAACCCGAACCCTAATCCTAACCCTAACCCTATCCCTAACACTAACCCTAACCTGAACCGTAACCCGAACCCTACAGCGAACCCTAACCTGAAGCTTAACCCTAACCAAACCCTAACCCGAACCCGAACCCTAACCCGAACATAATCCTAACCCAAAACCCAACCCTAACACTAACCCTAACTCGAACCCTAACCCCAACCCCAACCCTAAACCTACCCCGACCCTAACCCTAACCCATACCCTAGCCCTAACTTTAACTTAACCCCAAACCCAACCCCAACCCCAAACCCAACCACAACCCCAACCCTAACTCGAACCATAAACTGAACCCTAACCCTAACCCGAACCTGAACCCTAAACCGAAGCCTAACCCTAACCCTAACACGAACCCTAACCCTAACCCTAACCCTAAACATAACCCAAAACGTAACCCTAACAATAACCCTAACCCTAACCCGAACCCTAATCCTAACCCTACCCTGAACCCAAACCCTAACGAAAACCCGAACCGTAAACCTAACCCTAACCCTAACCCTAACCTGAAACCTATACTAACTCTAACCCTAACCCTAACCCGAACACGAACCCTAACCCTAACCGTAACCCAAATCCTAACCCTAACCCTAACCCGAACCCAAACACGAACCCCTAACCCTAACCCTATCCCTAACCCTAAACTTAATCCTAACTCAAACTCTAACCCCAACCCCACCCCAACCCCAAACCTAACCCTATTCCGACCCTACCCCTACTCAGTACCCTAACCCTAACCCTAACCCTAACCCCAACCACACCCCCAACCCGAACCCTATACCGAACCCTAACGCTAACCCTAACCCGAACCCGAACCCTAAACCCAACACTAACCCTAACCCTAACCCGAACCCGAACCCGCAACCCAACCCGAACCCTAAACCCAAACCTCACCCTAACCCTAATCCTAACCCTAACCTTAACCCGAACCCTAACCTGAAACCTAACCTTACCCTAACCCTAACCCTACCTCTAACCCTAACCCTAACACAAACCCAAAACATAACCCTAAACCGAACCCTCACCCTACCCTCAACCTAACCCTAACCCTAAACCTAAACCGACGCTAACCCTAACCCTAACCAGAACCCTAAACCTAAACCTAAACCGAACACAAAATCTAAAACTAACTCTAATCCGAACCCTAACTCGAACCCTAACCCGAACCCCTAATCCTAACCCTAACCCTAACCCAAATCCTAACCCTAACCCTAACCCTAACACTCATCCCTAACCCTAACACGAACCCTAACCCTAACCCTAACATGAACCCTAACCCTAACCAGAATCCTAACCCTAACCCTAACCCTAACCCTAACGCTACCCAAACCAAACCCTAACCCTAAACCTAACCCGAACCCGAAACTGAGCCCTAACCCTAAACCGAACACTAACCCGACCCTAACCCTAACACTAACACGAACTCTAACCCTAAGCGAACCTGATCCCAAACCCTCACCATAATCCGAACCCTAAACCTAACCCTAAGCCTAACCCTAAACCGAACCCTAACCCTATCCCTAACCGTAACCCTAACATGAACCATAACCCGAACCCTAAAATGAACCCTAACACGCACCCGAACCCTACCCGAACCCGAACCCTAACCTAAACTTATCCTAACCCGAAACCTAACCCTAACCCGAACCCTAAGCCTATCTCGAACCCTAACCCCAACCCCAACCCCAACTCCAACCCCAGCCCTATACCTACCCCGACCCTAACACTAACCCGTACCCTAACCCTAATCCTAACCCTAACCACAACCCCAACTCCACCCCAAACCCAACCCGAACCATAAACCAAACCCTAACACTACCTTAACCCTAACCCTAATCCGAACCCGAACCCTAACCCAACACTAACCCTAACCCGAAACCTAAACTGAACCCGAACCCTATCCGAAACCTAAGCTACCCTAAACCTAACCCTAATGCTAACCAGAACCCTACCACTAACCCTAACCCTAATACGAACCCAAACCCTAACCCTCTCCCGAACCCTAACTGTAAACCTGAACCTAAACCTAACCCTATCCCTAACCCGAATCCTAACCCTAACACAAACCCGAAACCTAACACTAACCCTAACCCTAACCCGAATCGTAATCTGAACCCGAACCCTAAACCCAAAACTAACCCTAACCCGAACACGAACCCGAAACCCAACCCGAACTCTAACACCAACCCTAACCCTAATCCTAACCCTAAACCGAACCCTAACCCTATCCCTAACCGTAACCCTAACATGAACCGTAAACCAAACCCTAAAACGAAACCTAACACGAACCCGAACCCGAACCCGAACCCTTACCCGAACTTATCCTAACCCGAAACCTAACCCTAACCGTAACCCTAAGCCTAACTCGAACCCTAACCCCAACCCCAACCCCAACTCCAACCCCAGCCCTATACCTACCCCGACCCTAACAGTAACCCGTACCCTAACCCTAACCCTATCCCTAACCCTAACCACAACCCCAACTCCAAACCCAACCTCAACCCGAACCATAAACCGAACCCTAACACTACCCTAACCCTAACCCTAATTGGAACCCGAACACTAACCCAACACTAACCCTAACCAGAACCCTAAACCGAACCCGAACCCTAATCCGAAACCTAACCCTACCCTAACCCTAACCCTAACGCTAACCTGAACCCTACCACTAACCCTAACCCTAACACAAACCCGAACCCTAACCCTCTCCCGAACCCTAACCCTAAACCTGAACCTAACCCTAACCCTATCCCTAACCTGAATCCTAACCCTAACCCAAACCCGAAAACTAACACTAACCCTAACCCTAACCCGATCTCTAAAACTAACCCTAACCTGAACTCTAACCCTAGGCTAACCTGAACCCGAACCCTCAACCTAACCCGAACCCTACCCTAACCCGAACCCTAACCCTAACCCTAACCCTAACCCGAACCCGAACCCTAAACCCAAAACTAACCCGAAACCGAACCCGAACCCGAAACCCAACCCGAACTGTAACACCAACCCTAACCCTAACCCTAACATTAACCGAACCCGACCCTACCCCTAAACCTAACCCTAACACGAACCAGAACGCTAAACCTAACCCGAACCCTAACCCTAAACCTTAACCTAACCCTAACCTATCCCTAACCCGAACCCTAACCCTAACCCTAACCCAAAACCTAACACTAAACCTAACCCTAACCCGAACCCTAAACCTAACCCTAACCCGAACTCTAACCCTAAGCTAACCTGAATCCGGACCCTCAACCTAACCCGAACCCTAACTCTAACCCTAAACCTAAACCTAACCCGAACCCTAACCCGAACACTAACCCTAACACTAACCCGAATCCTAACCCGAACCCGAACCCTAAACCGAACCTTAACACTAACCCGAACCCTAAACCCAACCCCAACCCTCAACCCAAACCCAACCCTAACCCTAAACCTAACCCTGACCCTAAAACTAACCCGAACACTAACCACTAAACCTACCCCTAAACCTAACCCTAACCGTAACCCAACCCTAACCCCAAAACCAACCCTAACCCTTAACCCAAACCAAATCCCAACACCAACCTCAGCCCTAACCCTAACACTAAGCCGAACCCCAACCCTAACCCTAACCCAAACCCCTACCAAACCCCAAACCAACAGCAACACTAACCTAAACCGAACCAGAACACTAAACCTAACCCTAAACCAAACCTTAATCCTAACCTGAAACCGACCCTAACCCGAACCCGAACCCCAACCCCCACCCGAAATTAAACCAAACCCTAACCCGAAACCTAACCCGAACCCGAACCCTAATCCGAACCATAAGCCTATCCCGAACCCGAACACTAACCCGAACCCTATCCCGAACCCTACCGCGAACCCGAAACCGATCCCTCACCCGAACCATGTCACAAACCCTAACCCGAAACAGAACCCTAACCCGAACATAATCCTAACCCGAAACCTAACCATAACCCTAACCCTAACCCTAACCATAACAAGAACCGTAACCCCAACCCGAAACCAAAACCAACCCCAGCCCTAAACCTACCCCGAACCTAACACTAACCCCTGCCCTAACTTAACCCTAACCCTAACCCCAACCCCAACCCCGGCCCCAACCCGAACCATAGACCGAACCCTAACCCTACACTAACCCTAACCCTAATCCGAACCCGAACCCTAAACCCAACACTAACCCTAACCCAAACCCAAAACCCAACCCGAACCCTAACACCAACCCTAACCCGACCCGAACCCGAAACTCAACTGGAAGCCTAACCCCAACACTGTCCTGAACCATAACCCTTACTGAGACCTAAAACGAAACCTAACACAAACCCAAACGCAAACCCTAACACGAACCCTAAACCGAACCCTAACCCTAACCCTAACCCGAACCCGAACCCTAAGCCAAAACCTAACCCTATCCCTAACATGAACACTAATCCTAACGATAACCATAACCCGAAACCTAACTCTAACCCTAATCCTAACCCTAACTCTAACCCTAATCCTAACCCTAACTCTAACCCGAACCCTAAACCTAACCCTAACCCTAAACCGAACCCTTACCCTAACCCTAAACTGAACCCCAACACGAACCCTAATGCTAACCCTAACCATAACACGACCCGAACCCTAACCTTAAACCTAACACGAACACTAACCCTAACCCTAAACCTAACCCAAACACTAACGCGAACCTGAACCCGAACCCGAACCCCTAAACCTAACTGTAACCCTAACCCACAAACTAACTCTAGCCCTAAACCTAACCCCTAACCCTAACCCGAAACCTAACCCTAACCCTAAGCCAAACCCTAACACTAACCAGAACCCTAACCCTAACCCTAATCCGAGCCCTAACCCTAACCCTAACCCTAACCCTAACCCCAACCCTAACCCTATTCCTAGCCCTGACCCTAACCTGAACTGTAACCCAAACCCTAAAGCGAACCCTAACCCGAACCCTGAACCTAACCCGAACCCTAACCCGAACATAATCCTAACCCGAAACCTAACCCTAACCCTAACACTAACTAGACCTTAACCCCAACCCCAACCATAACCCAACCCCAACTCTGCCCCTAAACCTACCCCGACCCAACCCTAACCAGTAACCCAACCCTAAACCTAACCCTAACCCCAACCCCAAACCCAAACCCAACCCCAACCCGAAATATAAACCAAAACCTAACCACACCCAAACCCTAACCCTGATCCGAACCCGAACCCTAAACCCAACATTAACCCTAAACCGAACCCGAAACCAAAACCCATCCCTAACCCTACACCTAACCCTAAACCTAACCCGTACCCGAAACATAACCCTAACTTATCCCTGACCCTAAACCGAACCCTAACCCTAACCCTAACCCGTACCCTAAACCTAACCCTAACCCTAACCCTAACCCTAACCCTAACACGAACCCTAACCCTAACCCCAACCCCAACCCCAACTCCAACCCCCACCCTAACCTGAACCCTAACCCTAACCCTACACCTAACCTTAGCCTTAATTCGAAAACTAACCCCAAAACCAACCCTAACCTGACCCGAACCCGAAAACCAATCGGAAGCCTCAACCCAACACTAACCCAAATACTAAACCTTACCTGAGACCTAAAATGAAACCTAACCCAAACCCTAACACGTACCCTAAACCGAACCCTAACCCTAACCCTAACCAAACCCGAACCCTAAGACGAACCCTAACCCTAAACCTACCACGAACACTAATCCTAACCCTAGCCATAACCTGAAACCTAACTCTAACCCTAACCCTAAACCCAACCATAAACATAACCCAAACCCTAACACGAACCCTAAACCAAACCCTAACCCTAACCCTAACACGAACACTAATCCTATCCCTAACCAGAACCCGAAACCTAACTCTAACCCCTAACCCTTAACCCTAAACCCAACCAAAACCCCAACCCCAACCCGATCCATAACCTAACCCTAACCCTAACCCTAACCCTAACACTAAACCTACCCTAACTCGAACTGAAACCCCAACCCAACCCCAACCCCAAACCAATCCTACCACGGACCCTAACCCTAACACTAACCCTAACCCAAAACCTAACCCCAACCCCAACCCTAACTCCAACCGGAACCCAAAACCGAATCCTAACCCCAACACCAACCCGAACCATAAACCGAACCCTAACACTAAACCTAACCCGAAACCGAACCAGAACCCTAAACCCAAAACTAACTCGAACCCGTACCCAAACCCGAAACCCAACACGAACCTGAAACCCAACCCTAAACCTAACCCTAACCCTAACCTTAACCCGAACCCTAACCCGAACCTAACCTTACCCTAACCCTAACCCTACCCCTAAACAGAACCCTAACACGAATAAGAACTCTAACCCTAACCCAAACCCTAACCCTAAACCTAACCATAACCCTAAACCTAAACCTAACCCTAAACTGAACCCCCACACGAGCCCTAACCCTAAACCTAAACCTAACCCGAAACCTAACCCTAACACTAACCCGAACCCTAACCCTAACCGTAACCCGAACCCTAACCCTAACACTAACCCCAACCCCAACCCTAACTCCAACCCGAACCCTAAACTGAATCCTAACCCCAACACCAACCCGAAACAGAAACTGAACCCTCACACTAAACCTAACCCGAAACAGAACCAGAACCCTAAACCGAAACCTAACACGAACCCGAAACCGAGCCCGAAACCCAACACGAGCCCTAAACCCAACCCTAAACCTAACCCTAACCCTAACCTTAACCCGAACCCTAACCCGAAAACTAACCTTACCCTAACCCTAACCCTACCCCTAAACCTAACCCTAACACGAATCAGAACCCTAACCCTAACCCGAACCATAACCCTAACCTCACCTTAACCCTAACCCTAACCATAAACCGAACCCTAACTCTAACCCTAACCCGAACCCTACACCTAAAACTAACCCAAACCCTAACCCTAAACCTAAGCCTCACCCGAACCCTAACCCTAAACCTAACCCTAACACTAACCCTAACCCTAACCCTAACCCTGAACCTTACCCAAATCCTAACCCTTACCCTAACCCTAATCCCTAACCCTAACACGAAGCCTAACCCTAATCCTAACACGAACCCTAACCCTCACCAGAATCCTAACCCTAACCCTAACCCTATCCCAACCCTAACCCTAACCCTAAACCTAACCCAAACCCGCAACTGAAACCTAACCCTAAACCTAACCCTAACCCTAACCCGAACTCTAACCCTAAGCTAACCTGAACCCGAACCCTCACCCTAACCAGAAGCCTAACCCTAACCCTAACATGAACCCGAACCCTATCCCTAACCCGAACCTTAACCCTGACCCCACTCCTAAACCTAAACGTAAACCTAACCCTAACCGTATCCCTATCCCTAAACCGAAACCCAACCCTAACCCTATCCCCAACCCCAACCCCAACCTCAACCCGAAACCTAACCCTAAGCCTAACCCTAACACCAAATCTAACAATAACCCTGACCCTAACCTTAACCCTAACCCTAACTCCAACCCCAACCCCAACACCCACCTTAACATGAACCCTAACCCTATCCCTAAACCTAACCTTAAACTTATACAGAAACCTACACCTAACACCAACCATAACCCCAACCCAAACCCGAAACCCAACCGGAAGCCTAACCCCAACACTAACCCGAACACTAACCCTTACTGAGACCTAAAACGAAACCTAACCCAAATGCTAACCCGAAACCTAACATGAACCCTCAACCAAACCCTAACCCTAACCCGAACCCGAACCCGAACCCTAAGCCGAATCCTAACCCAAACCGTAGCAGTAACACTAATCCTAACCCTACCCATACCCGAAACCTAACCCTAACCCTAACCTTAACCCTAACCCTAACCCGAATCCTAACCCTAAACCTAACCAGAACCCGAACCCTAACCCTAACCAGAACCCTAACCCTAACCCTAACCCTAAACCTAACCCTAAACTGAACCCCAACAAGAACCCTAACCCTAAACCTAATCCTAACCTGAACCCTAACCCTAACCCTAACCCAAACCCTAACCCTAACCGTAACCCGACCTCTAACCCTAACACTAACCCCAACCCCAAAACCAACCCCAAACCTAACCCTAACCCGACCCTAACCCTACCCCGTCCCTAACCCTAACACAAACCCTAACACTAACGCCAAAGCCAACCCCAACCCGAACCCTAAACCGAACCCTAACCCTAATCTTAACCCGAACCCGAAACCCAACACGAACCCTAACCCTAACCCTAAACCGAACCCGAACCCTAATCCGAAACCTAACCCTAACCTAACCCTAACCCTAACGCTAACCTGAACACTACCCCTAACCCTAACCGTCAACCTAACCCTAACCATAAACCTAAACCGAACGCTAACCCTAACCATAACCCGAACCCGAACCCTAAACCTAAACCGATCCCGAACCCAAAACCTAAACCTAACCCTAATCTGAACCCAAACTCGAACCCGTAACTGACCCCTAACCCTAACCCTAACCAAAAACCTAATCCTATCCGATGCTAATCCTAACCCTATCCTAACGCTAATCCCTAACCCTAACACGAACCCTAACCCTAACCCTAACACGAAACCTAACCCAAACCCTAACATGAACCCTAACCCTAACCAGAACCCTAACCCTAACACTAACCCTAACCCTAACCCTACCCGAACCGAACCCTAACCCTAAACCTAACCCGACACCGAAACCAAATCCTAACCCTAACCCTAACACGAACACTAATCCTAACCCTAACCAGAACCCGAAACCTAACTCTAACCCCTAACCCTTAACCCTACCCAACCAAAACCCCAACCCCAAACCGATGCATAACTGAACCCTAACCCTACCCCTGACCCTAAACCTACCCTAACTCAAACCAAAACCCCAGCCCCAACCCCAAAACCAAACCAATCCTACTCCGGACCCTAGCCCTAACCCTAACCCAAAACCTAACCCCAACCCCAACCCTAACTCCAACCCGAACCCTAAACCGAATCCTAACCCCAACCCCACCCGAAACATAAACTGAACCCTAACCCTAACCCGAACCCTAACTCTAAACCTAACCCTAACCCTAACCCTAACCCTGAACCTTACCCAAATCCTGGCCTAACCCTAACCCTAACACTAATCCCTAACTCTAACACGAAGCCTAACCCTAACCCTAACACGAAACCTAACCCTAACCAGAATCCTAAACCTAACCCTAACCCTACCCAAACCCTAACCCTAACGCTAAACCTAACCCGAACCCGCAACCGAAACCTAACCCTAAACTGAATCCTAATCCTAAACCGAACACTAACCCAACCCTAACCCTAACCCTAACCCGAACTCTAACCCTAAGCTAACCTGAACCCTAACCCTCACCCTAACCAGAAGCCTAACCCTAACCCAAACCCGAACCCTAACCCTAACCCTAACCCGAACCCTAACCCGGACCCCACTCCTAAACCTAAATGGAAACCTAACCCTAACTGTAACCCTATCCCTAAACCAAAACCCAACCCTAACCCTATTGCCATCCCCAACCCCAACCCCAACCCCAAATCTAACCCTAAGCCTAACCCTAACACCAAATCTAACAATAACCCTGACCCTAACATAAACCCTACCCCTAACTCCAACCCCAACCTCACCCCCACCCTAACATGAACCCTAACCCTAATCCTAAACCTAACCTTAACCTTATTCCGAAACCTAAAACTAACACCAACCGTAACCCCAACCCGAACCCGAAACCCAACCGGAAGCCTAACCCCAACACTGACCCGAACACTAACCCTTACTGAGACCTAAAACGAAACCTAACCCAAATGCTAACCCGAAACCTAACACGAACCCTCAATGTTTGGCTAACCCTAACCCTAACCATAACCATAACCCGAAACCTAACCCTAACCCTAACCTTAACCCTAACTCTAACCCGAATCCTAACCCTAACCCTAACCAGAACCCGAACCCTAACCCTAATCCTAACCCTAAACCTAACCCTAAACTGAACGCCAACACGAACCCTAATTCTAACCCTAACCCTAACACGACCCGAACCCTAACCCTAACCCTACACGAACCCTTACCATAACCCTAACTTGAACCCTAAAACTAACCCTAACCCGAACCCTAACCCAAACTAGAACGCTAACCATAACCCTAATCGGAACCCGAACCCTAACCCTAATCCTAATCTGAACACTAACCCGACCCTATTCATAACCCTACTCCAAACATAAACCGAACCTTAACCCTACCCCTAACCCTAACCCTAAACTGAACAGAAAACCTAACCCTAAAGCAAACCCTAAACCGAACCCTAACCCGAACATAATCCTAACCAGAAACCAAACCCTCACCCTAACCTTAACTTGAACCCTAACCCCAAAACCAAACCCAATCCCAACCCCAGCCCTAAACCTACCCAGACCCTAAACCTAAACCGTACCCTATCCCTAACCCTAACCCTAACCCCAAACCCAACGCCAACCCGAACCATTAACTGAACCCTAACCCTACACTAACCCTAAACATAATCCGACCCGAACCCGAAACCCAACACTAACCTTAACCCGAAACCAAACCCAAAACCCAACCTGGACCCTAAACCCAACTCTAACCCTAACCCTAACACTAAACCGAACCCGAAACCTAATCCGAAACCTAACCCTACCCTAACACTAAACCTAACGCTAACCCGAACCCTACTCCTAACCCTAACCCTAACATGAACACGAACACTCACCCTAACCCGAACGCTGACCCTAAACCTCAACCTAACCCTAACCCTATCGCTAACCCGAACCTAACCCTAACCCTAACCTGAAACCTAACACTAACCCTAACCCTAAACCGAACCCTAAACCTAACCCTAACCCGAACTGTAACCCTAAGCTAACCTGAACCCAAACCCTCAACCTAACCCGAACCCTAACCCTAACCCTAACCCTAAACCTAAACCTAACCCGAACCCTAACTCGAATCCTAATCCGAACCCGAACCCTAAAAACAACATTAACCCTAACCCGAAACCAAACCCGAACCCCAACCCTAACACTAACCGCAACCCTAATCCTAATCCTAACCCTAAACCGAACCCGAACCCTAATCCGATACCTAACCCTACCCTAACATTAACCCTAACGCTAACCCGACCCTACCCCTAACCCTAACACGAACACGAACCCTAACACTAACCAGACCACTAACCTTAAACCTCAACCTAACCCTAACCCTATCCCTAACCCGAACCCTAACTCGAACCCTAATCCGAAACCTAACACTAACCCTAACCCTAAACCGAACCCTAAACCTGACCCTAACCCAAACTCTAACCCTAAGCTAAAATGAAACCGAACCCTCAACCCAACCCCAACCCTAAACCTAACCCTAAACCTAAACCTAACCTGAACCCTAATCCGAAACCTAACCCTACCCTAACCCTAACCCTAACACTAACCCGAACCCTACCCCTAACCCGAACCCTAACACGAACTCGAACCATAATCCTAACCCAAACCCTAACCCTAAATTTCAACCTAACCCTACCCTAAACCTATCCCTAACCCGAAACCTAACCCTTACCCTAACCCGAAACCAAACACAAACCCTAACCCTAACCCTAACCCTAAACCTAACCCTAAACTGAACCCCAACACGAACCCTAATTCTAACCCAAACCCTAACACGACCCGAACCCTAACCCTAGCCCTAACACGAACCCTAACCCTAACCCTAACTTGAACCCTAAAACTAACCCTAACCTGAAACCTAACCCTAACTAGAACGCTAACCATAACCCTAATCGGAACCCGAACCCTAACTCTAATCCTAATCTGAACACTAACCCGCCCTATCCATAACCCTAATCCTAACCCTAAACCGAACCTTAACCCTACCCCTAACCCTAACCCTAAACTGAACAGAAACCCTAACCCTAAAGCAAACCCTAAACCGAACCCTAACCCGAACATAATCCTAACCAGACACCGAACCCTAACCCTAACCTTAACTCGAACCTTAACCCCAAACCCAAACCCAACCCCAACCCCAGCCATAAACCTACCCCGACCCTAACCCTAAACCGTACCCTATCCCTAACCCTAACCCTAACCCCAAACCCAACCCCAACCCGAAGAATTAACCGAACCCTAACCCTACCCTAACCCTAAACATAATCCGACCCGAACCCTAAACCCAACACTAACCTTAACCCGAAACCAAACCCAAAACCCAACCTGAACCATAAACCCAACTCTAACCCTAACCCTAACACTAAACCGAACCTCAAACCTAATCCGAAACCTAACCCTACCCTAACACTAAACCTAAAGCTAACCCGAACCCTACCCCTAACCCTAACCCTAACAAAAACCCGAACACTCACCCTAACCCAAACGCTGACCCTAAACCTCAACCTAACCCCAACCCTATTGCTAACCCGAAACCTAACCGTAACCCTAACCCGAAACCTAACACTAACCCTAACCCTAAACCGAACCCTAAACCTAACCCTAACCCGAACTGTAACCCTAAGCTAACCTGAACCCGAACCCTCAACCTAACCCGAACACTAACCCTAACCCTAACCCTAACCCTAAACCTAACCCGAACCCTAACCCGAACCCTAACCCTAACCCTAACTTGAATCCTAATCTGAACCCGAACCCTAAAACCAACACTAACCCTAACCCGAAACCAAACCCGAACCCCAACCTTAACCCTAACCCCAACCCTAAACCTAACCCTAAACCTAAACCAACCTGAACCCTAATCCGTAACCTAACCCTACCCTAACCCTAACCCTAAGGCTAACCCGAACCCTACCCCTAACCCGAACCCTAACACGAACTCGAACCATAATCCTAACCCAAACCCTAACCCTAAAACTCAACCTAACCCTAACCCTAAACCTATCCCTAACCCGAACACTAACACTTGCCCTAACCCGAAACTGAAGACAAACCCTAATCCTCACCTGAACCCTAAACCTAACCCTAACCCGAACTCTAACCCTAAGCTAACCTGAACCCGAACCCTCTCCTAACCCGAACCCTAACAATAACACTAACTCTAACCCTAAACCACCCGAACCCTAACCCTAACCCTAACCCGAATCCTAACCCGAACCCAAACCCTAAACCAAACCCTAACCCATACCCGAACCCTAAACCCAACCCCAACCCCAAACCCCGACCCAACGCTAACCCTAACCCTAATACTGACCCTAAAACTAACCCGAACACGAACCACTAAACCTACCCTTAACACTAAACCTAACCCTAATCCTAACCCTAACCCCAAACCCAACCCTAACCCTAACCCCAGCCCAAACCCCAACCCCAAATCCAACCCTAACCCTAACCCTAACCCTAAGCCGAACCCCAACCCTAACCCTAACCCTAACCCAAACCCCTACCAAACCCCAAACCCAACAGCAACACTAACCCTAAACCGAACGAGAACACTAACCCTAAACCTAAACCAAACCCTAACCCTAACCCGAACCCGACCCTAACCCGAACCCTAAACCTAACACGAACCTGAACCCCAACCCCAACCCGAACACTAAACCAAACCCTAACACGAAACCTAACCCAAACCCGAACCCGAACCCTAACCCTAAACCGAACCCTAACCCTGACCCCCCTGTAACCCTAAATGGAAACCTATCCCTAACCCTAACCCTATCCCGAACCCCAAACCCAAACCTATCCTATCCCCAACCCGAACCCCAACCCCAAATCCAAACCTAACCCTAAGCCTAACCCCAACACCAAATCTAACACTAACCCTTACCCTAACCCTAACCCTAACCCTAACTCCAACTCCAACCCCAACCCCGACACTAACCCTAACCCTAAACCTAACCTTAACCCTATTCCGAAACCTAACCCAAACACCAACCCTAACCCGAACGTGAACCCGAAACGCAACCCGAAGCCTAACCCCAACACTAACCCGAATCCTAACCCTTCCCTGAGACCTGAAACGAAACCTAACCCAAACCCTAACCCGAACCCTAACACGAACCCTAAACTGAACCCTAAACCTAACCCTATCCCGAACCCGAAACCTAAGCCGAACCCTAACACAAAGCGTAACAGTAACACTAATCCTAACCCTAACCATAACCCGAAAACTAACCCTAAACCTACCTTTAACCCTAACCCTAACCCGAATACTAACGCTAAACCTAACCCGAACCCGAACCCTAACCCTGACCCCACTCATAACCAAAACGGAAACTTAACCCTAACCCTAACCCTATCCCGAACCCCAAACCCAAACCTATCCTATCCCCAACCCCAACCCCACCCCAAACCAAAACCTAAACCTAAGCCTAACCCCAACACCAAATCTAACACTAACCCTTACCCTAACCCTAACCCTAACCCTAACTCCAACCCCAACCCCGACCCCGACCCTAACCTGAACCCTAAACCTAACCCTAAACCTAACCTTAACCCTATTCCGAAACCTAACCCCAACACCAACCCTAACCCGAACGTGAACCTGAAACCCAACCGGAAGCCTAACCCCAACACTAACCCGAACCCTAACCCTTCCCTGAGACCTAAAACGAAACCTAACCCAAAACCTAACAAGAACCCTGAACCGAACCCTAACCCTAACCCTATCCCGAACCCGAACACTAAGCCGAACCCTAACCCAAAGCGTAACAGTAACACTAATCCTAACCCTAACCATAACCCGAAAACTAACCCTAAACCTACCCTTAACCCTAACCCTTACCCGAATCCTAACCCTAAAGTTAACCCGAACCGGAACCCTAACCCGAACCCTAACCCTAACCCTAAACCTAACCTTAACTGAACCCCAACATGAACCCTAATCCTAACCCTAACACGACCCGAACCCTAACCCTAACCAGAATCCTAACCATAACCCTAATCCGAAACCTTACCCTAAACCTAACCCGAACCCTAACCCTAACCCTAACCCTAACCCTAATCCGAACACTAACTCGACCCTAACCCTAACCATACTCCTAACCCTAACCCTAACCCTAACCCTATCCCTAACCCTAACCCTAAAGGAACCCTAAATCCAACCCCAAACCCAACCCCCAACCTAACCTGAACTCTAACCCTAAACCTAACCTTAACACTATTCGAAACCTAACCTTAACCCGTAGAAGGAAATCCTGCAGAATCGGACCATACAGGAAGTCAGGATGTGGGACACACAGGCCATAAACTCACCTCTCAGGCGCGCGTATCCCTGGCAGGCAGATGTCTGCTTTCCACTGAAACATGGGAGTTACAACCTGGCAACACTCTAATTGAAGAAGACCATTAGAAATCGCTGTATCCAACTCGATACACGTGAGGACAGGCCTGTCGCTTCCACATGCTTTTCACACCAACCTCTTCCAGCACCTAACATAAGGATGTTAGGACCTACGGCTCCAGGCAGTCAGGATGCAGGAGGGTCCTCCCCTCAGCTCAGCTCTCACAAGGAAGCAGATTGGAAGCCAGTGTTCAAGTAGCTGCATTCTTAGGGCCGCGAGAAGGTAACAGTACTCTATGTTAGGAGGCTGCAGGAACACCGCTCTACTGCAACTGGAGACAAACTCCAGGACTGCCTTATCCCACTTGCGTCTCACAAGCCTCAAGCCACAAATGTCCCTTGTAAAGATGTTCCAAACTCATTCTGCAGGCAGTGTGGAACTGTGAGGGACTGAGTGTGAACTCAAATCTCACAAGGAAGTTGGCTTTGGACAAGGCGATCAGCCAGCTTCTCACGTTTGGAACTTAGTAGGTAGCACCAGTCTGACAGGAATTACTCGGACATCGCTGGATTGAGCTTGGAGACACTAGTCTTGTGGGCCGGCACCTCCCGCTTACCTCTCACACTTCTGTCACACATCGAGCCTAGGCCTGTTAGCAGTGAAGTGTACCTGCACACAGGATGTGGGAGGTACAGGCCATAAGCTCAACTCTCAGGAGTGTGTATGTCTGGGAGGCCGATGTCTGCTACCCACTCATACATGGGAGTTAGAACCTAGCCACACTGTAATTGACGAAGGCCGTCGTACATCACTGTATTCAAATCAGGACACGTGAGTAGAGGACAGTCGCTTCC